>NW_009954497.1:94684-183758 GCF_000747805.2 Chaetura pelagica
TCCCTACCCACGCACGGTCTTATCACCTATGTAGGAGGGGCTAACCTCCTCCCCCAACATCTTCTTGAAACAACAGCAACCCCTTTGTTTAGAAGATTTAATAATATTGCAACATTTGACATTATTACAATATTTTGTTAATAGCTTAATAAAGATTCAAATGACGAGTGGTTATTAATGTAAGATAAAATATTACTTACCCAGAGGTGCAAAATTGTGAATTCCTTCTGCATTATCAGGCTCAGAAGCCAGCACTCTAGCTTTCAAACTGCTGTCAGTTGCTTTAGTGGGACCAGAATCAAGAAATTTCATAATAGTTGAAACCATACTTCTTGCTGTGTTAACAATTGCTCTTGTGCTTGTTACCATGTTGTTACAAATAAGCTGAACACCACCTGTGTATAATGAAGGCATGGAGGGAAAAAAAACCAAACTCTGTTTGGAAACATGCAATAAATTCTAGGCAAGCAAAGGCCTACTTTAGTAAATTCATTCCTCCAGACAGCTATCTGTACTCCATCTTTAAAAGCAAAAAAAAAATCCACAATAAACCCTTTACTTGATGCACCTAAAGAAATAACATTCTTACCCATATCATGGAAAGCCTTCAGTGCTTCACTTGTATCCAACACTCGTAAAATGAACCAAAGCAGTGGCTCTGACAACTGACAGGTGGCAAGAGAACCCTAGAAGTTAAGAAATACATTTTCATGCAAATTTAGTATGACAGAAATACATATTAGTCTCTTATTTTAGTAAACAAAAGTCCAAGAGAGAAAATGCTACCATAGTTGACTTCTCCACCACAAAAGAACAATATCATGCTCCATATAGTTCACTCTTAATGCAGAAGCCTTTGCAGTAAGGAAAAGATCAAACTAATAGGGGTAAGGGAAATAAGAATATTGAGAATTTGAAATAGCCACTAATATTAACACAATATGTTTCACACCCAAACATAATAAAACATTCAACTCATCTTCAAGCCTTTTACCCAGGAATTTATGAGTATGTGGCTATGTCCTTGCAGAAACACACTATTTACCATAGGCAACATAGGGAGGCTTCCTAAACTCCAGCACCAAAGTGAAGTGAAATGTTAGCATCTTTCTTTTACACAGCACTAGTTCCATTTTCTGAGCTTACAGGTTACAGTATCAACAAATATGTAATTTCCTTGAAGTCCAGCAGACCTAAGGGAACTTACCTGTCTTCCCATGTACCCACAAGCCATGTAGGTAAGAATTGGCTGAAGCATTACTTGCACTGTTGTTGCTTTTTTACTAAGTGTTGTCAGGATAGTGAACAACCCATCTCCAACTGATATTGCATCTAAACCACCATGGAAGTTTTCATGTTTAGTGAGATGTAGGCCACTTGCACCTTAGTGAAAACAGAAAAAAGTTCAAATATCAGAAATTGAGATCTAATAAACCATTATAACACATAACAGAACTCCAGGTTATTTACATTTTTTTTCAGTTAAGTCTTCACGTGGATTTTACAAAACACAAATGGGCCAATTTTCAGGATCACATAGATTAATATTAGTGCTCCCAGGTACACGCAACCTTCTTTACAGTATAAATAGGAAGACTTAATCCAGGAAGTCAGTGAATTAAAAAGCAATGTAAGGTAAGACTATACAAGTGACTGTTGATTAGTAAAGGAAACGGAGTAAGAACTACAAAAACTGGAACCACTCCTAGCCAGAAGCAACTAACAAATATTTAAGGTTTTTTCAGATAATAGAAGTGCAATTGTGCAGCCAGAAAAACCCCGAAACATTTAACATACATATCTCTCTCTCTATATATATTTCTATCAGAAATACCCCTTCCAGAATTCTCCTTCTCAGTATTACAGCTCAGGATTTATTCACAAGGATTTACTGAATACTGACATTCAGCAATACTGATTACACATTTCTGAAATCGAGGATGGAAAGCAGAAGAATTGTCTTCCCAAAGAAGAGATTATCTCCATAAACTCAACTGATGTACAGAGTGCACAACATCAGTCTGGAAGAGGTTTTAGAAGTGGTTTTAAATTTGAGTCGGGGGAAATAAATAAAAGAATTGCAAGAGAATTGACAGCTGTAGTACTTAAATCACCTTCAAGCTGTCAAGAAAGAAAATATTGATGAGCACTTGGTGCATGGAGACAGAGAAAGAAAGGTTTGAAGATTCAGCCTCTGCATAGTGTAGAAAAATTAACGGAGTGAATGATGGAGCTGGAGCCAACTAAGGTGTTTTTGCTATGCAGACTGAGATGAGAAGGTAGGCTTGGAGGGAAATACTGACATTTCTATGATTTTCATATCCTGTCAATGGCAAAGCATAAAAACCTAACGAAGTAAATAACCAAAATGGTCATAAAAGAAAACCCAACAAATGTTTTAACTTCATGTGACAAGTGAACTACTCATGGCCATCCTGGTTCCTGACCAATTGCCTTGTCAGATGCAGTAAATTGGTATAATTAACATAATTTTTGATACCAGAGCCACTGCTTATCAGTACACATCTATAGATGTCTGCTTGTTTATCTTCCTGGGTTGCCAGCATGCTGCACTAGGTATTACATAGTAACTACTACATTTTGATAACTGATTTTTGCATCATATATAACCCTGGAGAAATGTTTTGTTCACAGAAATTGTAGGGAGAGAGGTTATTACAGTTTTTCATGAAGGAACTAAAACCACAAATAGCTGTGTTACAATTTCCCAAAATACACATACAAATTAGTTTCAATAACATATATTATTCAAAGAACGTGTAGGAACAATCCACTGAAGAGATTACTGGCCTAGTATCCCAAACTCAATGAAAAACATTTTGAAACAACACTTTCTTTTCAAATAGCCTTTCCAAAAATGTGAAAGTGCTGGACAGAAATCGGTGGAAAGACATCAAAGTTCAGGAGAAGAATATTTGAATTTCACTCCAAAGAAAAACATACTGAGAACAAACCATCATTCCCACAACAAGCTACTTTCAGTGTTCATAGTGTATTTGCAATATTACACCAACAACCCAGAGTAAAGGAGGAGACATTCTGGAATTAACTTTGAGAAGGTCCCAACAGTGCAATCCAGGCTTGTAAATCCTGCCTGCTGTTTGACTAGTGAAGAGTACTACTTTTTCCTCAATTGTTTTTATGCCAAAATGAACCACTGGTCTAACATTCACATGCTGCATCCAAAAAGTGTACTGTTTCTGGTAATAGCACTAGTTAACAGTTTCATGCCTACTTTGAAGAGACCAGCAAAGTAAAGGCCAGAGACACATCCTTTGAAACAACAGAACGACTATAAAGAGAACAAAATTTGACAGCTATTATGCCTGAAATGGAGACCAAGCTCTTTGACTACACTGCAAAATGTTTTTCCAGTCTTGCACATGCAGAAACATTAATGGTATTTCAGCCTGTCGTTTAATCTGTGCAAATAAACTCAATCCTATCATCACAGCTCACATAGTCTCTTTGAGAACAGGAATCTTAGGCACATGTCTCACAAACAGCAACTTTCTGTAGCAGGAAGATACCACCCACAAATACATAACTGGAACTCCCAGAACACAATGTTAATGAGAACTCTGGTAAAACAGAGGAATAGAAAAGTTTACATATTTTGTGCAAAAGCCACAAATGATTTAAAAAAAGGAAAATAATGTCATACATAGAGAACAACTGAGGTGATTTGTCTATAGTACAAAATGAAGACTAATCTTAAACTATGCATAGACGCATGCAATGGGCACAGACTGAAATACAGGAAATTCCATTTAAACATAAGAAAAAAAAACTTTTTTACTTTAAGAATGATAATAATTGTAACAGGTTGCTCAGGGTGGTTATGGAGTTTCCATTCTTGGATAATTAAAAGCCCTACTGGACAAGGTACTGAGCTCTCTGAGGCAGGCTCTGAGTTGACTCTGCTTTGTGCAGGGAGGTTGGACTAGACGCTCTCTAGAGGCCCCTTTCAACTTTGACCATTCCAAGATTCAGCAAATTCAAATGTCAAATGCATTCCTGTTTTATTTTAATTAATCTCCCACCTCATGTTAGTTTTTTTCACATACCTGTGTCCCCCCTTTCAGTTCTTACCAGACTCCTTTTTTCCTGTCATTTCTGTGACACATTCCTTCATGTCTACACCCAGTTTATGAGTTTGTAGAAGTCTGAAGTGTTACACCAACCCAAAAGATCTTGTTTTATTTACAGAATACTTACCAATAATCATTGCCATAGCGCTGCTGTTACACTGGCCAAGTGCAGACAAAATCTGGCTCATAATTTGTTGGTTGGCTAACACCAAGTCTGCCACATATGCAGTTGATCCTTGAGTATTAGGGTTACTTCCATTGCCATCTTTGCCTCCTGAAACCTTTTCTTCATCAGACACACTGTCTGTAGTACTGCTTGCTACTGGAACACGGGCACTATATTCTCGGTTACTGGAGAGCGGCAGTTGAACTAAAATGTTGACCAGCTTTAACAAATCAAACATAAGTTGATCCCTTGTCATTTCTCCACAAACTGCTTTGGCATCACCTGGACGGATAATATTGGCAAAAAGCCCTCCAAAACATGCTCGAGCACCCACAGAGCTGTCAGAGCCGCTGCGAGACATCACTTTGTCCGAACACGTAATGTAATGATGCACTAGGAAGGTTATAGACTCAATTACTGCAGAAATAGTGCTAACTGATACAACTTCAAAATTCTGTTCCAAGGTAAATTCCAAGAGTTTCACTTGTGCATCCAAGGGTCCCTGGCCTGTCTGGAAAGCACCTCTAAAAGACAAAAAATAAATAAAAAAAAGAGAGAGGGGAAAAAAGATATTTCATTGTTCAATATTAAAAAGTTAAACAGATTTGATTGTTGGGGTTTCTTTTCTTCAATTTTAAGAATCAAAAAGCACACTAGACTACCAATAAATAAAAATCCAGCCATCTTCAGAAGCACACATTGAAGCATAATCTGATATTTCACGTAAGTCAAGCATTCATAACTTTTAATATACTGGTTAATACACAGCCTCTAGAACCTGCTCACGCTATTGCTTTCCTGATACCACTTAAGGATTAAAGTTTCCTTTGAATAAGTCTAGGACCCTCTATTTATTTATTTTAATTATTACGTTGATTTTATAGGTATAGGCTTGGAATGTAGTCCTGTTCAGTTGTGGGTAAGAAGTTTCGTATGTTTACAGAGAAACTTTGTGGCAAGAAGTCACTTAATACTTGAATGTCATTAGAATTATTTGTTTTCTTGGTTTTTGACATTGATTACCAGGACTTTTAAGATTAAATTTAGAACAAAATACTTTATAGAAATAGCTCTGAAGAAAATATTTGGCATTTAGTTAGTTCTAACAGTAGAATACTGCTTTTCATCACAATCTCTTATGCTTTGATCAGACCCTGAATACTCCAACAACTACCTGAGGTTTTAGAAATAATCATCTAAACCCTTTTCTGGTGCTTGGTTTATGCTTCATAACATTTCGATCTGAATGTCGGTTTGTCTCAAAAAAGACATAGCACATTTGAAAACCAGTTTATGACTGGTTTCATTAGCTTCTTTCAAATAAATTATGGCATACAGACACTCATACTGTGTCACAATTCACTGTGAATTAATGATTTTTTTTGTATTATGACATTTCTTCTATAAGTAATTGATCATCAATGTAGTCTGGTTAAACACCAGTCATCCAATTTAAGTTACTAAGGCAAAATCTCTTGGAAAGCACAAAACTGTTTGATGTATGACTAAAGAACAGCTAACATCAAAGCGCCACCTACTGGGAAGCCAGAAACTGAGGAAGCTCATCCCTAACTATATCAAGGCTTTGTCTGGGGATGAGCAGCACATCAACACTAGAAATAAATAATTATTCCTAAGGTACTTCAGACCAAACAATTGCCACATTTCCAGTGTGCTTCTGTATATGCAACAGTCTTGTGCCCATCAAACTAGCCTTGAAGAAGCAGAGCTGTAAAAGACAAGCTATAAACTCTCTCCCCTGGCCAGTGGCAAGCCTCTGCACTAGTGGGGAGACAAGGTATCACTGGGCCCCAGAAGGAGTGGGGCAGAGAAGGCTTTCCACTGTTGGGGTGAGGAAAAAAGGAAAAAAAAAAGACAAAGCAATAAATATGCATATCCATAAATAGGATTATGCAAGCTCACATTTCACCCTACCATGTTCTAAAAGCCATCTGTATTATTTCCACAATCTATGAATAATTTCTAGATTGTTCATTAATCCAGGCCTCTCAGAATACTTCTTTATCATTTTAGTAGGTAACCTCATCGACAGTGTCCTTATTTTAGGGATTACTGAACAAGACCTAGATCTTAGCTCTAAACAAATTCAATTTAAACGACTGTTTATTGCTTTTATTCACTGTCCTTCGCACACGGACTGCTGTGTGTGAATTCCAGTCACACTCTTCCATGTGGTGGAAGCAGCCCAGATCATGCTTGTAGTGCTACAGCAACACCTATGATCTTCATCCATACATAACTTGACAGTATGACAAGGTGGGACATACACATCTTAGTTGTGATTACATGTACAGAGCTGATTAAGCCAAAGAGCCAAGAAAGGAAAAAATAGTTGAGATTTACCTTTCTGTTGAAAGTATATGTATTAATTTCAGTAAAAATTCACTGAACATCTGAGGACAAGTTGAAGAAAGGTGCACTTGTAAGCGAGTAAGAAATTCTTGCATAGCTTGTGTAGCTGTAGGCCCAACCTACAGGAAAAAGCATTTTAATAAGTATTATATGAAACTGAAATGTCTTCAAGAACATTAAGCAGTACCCAACAAGAACATTTTCTGAGAACAGAAAAATATTGTGCAGCTTAACTTACTTTCTGAAAATTTTATGGGGTTTTAACTATTCTGTATCATTTTATGTGTTTTTCTAATAGTAATCATGAATTAAAAGCAAGTAATTCAGTTCTTTGCCTAAGGCTTGTTTTGACACTTGAGGCTTCACCTTTTCAGCAATGCAAACTATGTTTCACACTGAATACAGATCCGTGCCAATATGAATGTTGGGGTTTTTTTTTACAAAGTACATATTTGCATACAACTGCTTTAAATTAACGGCACCAAACAGTCTTTTAAGTTCTGGAAAATATGATGCATTTCCCATAAAGTATTCTGGAAAATACAGTAAATATCAGGGTTTTCTTGTTTCCTAAACTAAGTTTTTCTGAGATTCCTGTCAAAGATTACATACAATTTATTTAACTGTGGCTTTTTAAAATCACTATTTACAGATCTTAAAAAAAATGCAAAAAGCAAAAAAACTACATTTACTGAAATTAGGAGAAATAGTAGATGCCACATGAATTTAGAAACAAGCAGACAATAAAGGTGTAATTTTCAATTCTGGATTTATTAGGTATTTAAATCTAAGCTTCATTGGCATTTTTATCCCAGCCCATCAAGATTTCAGAAAACTAACTGAACTCTATTACTTTTTTCAAGCATGTAACTAAGGAATCCTAATGTTTAACATATTCACAGATATATCACATGACATTCTCTCCCTCTGGCAAGTCTCCAGATAATGGCAAAAATACACAATCACTACTCAGAGTGTATCATCAACATGAACTGATGAGTTACTCATCAGAATCGACTAAGTCTATAACCAAAATAAAGCAACAAGCCAAGGATATAATACATTATGAATAACACATATTCACATCAAGCGTATTGAAATCCTATTACAACGAGTTTTTCCTCTCATTTTTATTGCTAGTTACCTGTGGACTGTGTTGATTTGTTCCATGAGGATTAGTGCCGGAAAGAAATTTCACTAACACATGAATGAGGTTTGGATCTGACACCAACAATTGGGCAGTACTTTCCTGAGCTCCAATGGCACTGCTTGGACCAGCTTAAAAATAAAGACAAAAATTAATTCTGTAATCTAAAGCACTAAGTTTAAATCAAGTATTTACACTCAATATCCCTATAATTATTTCATGATGTGTAAATATTCTCAGGAAAATCGGTTACCAAAACCTGCTTACTCAGGACCACAATTTTGAGTGTACATTCTCCCATGCATTACAGATGTGAAGTCTTACTCATACAGCAGTGGTATACTGAATCAATTCAAAACAGATCTCGAAAAAAGCAGTTACCAACTGAATAAAAAGTATGTATTATTTTAATACTACACCTATCTAAATTAAGTTACAAGTTATTACATACTGAAGACATGATCTCTTTCAGACTATCTCATTACATATAAAAGATTAAATCAAGAGGAAATTATGCGTTGGTACAGGAGCTTGGTTGGCATTGCTTCACATCCCAAGATACGATTCTCAGTTACGGAGGCTGTTAAAAGAAAAAAATCCTGAACTACTGTTTATCAGTCTTCATAATTTAGATTAATTTTCTTAAACTAAGGAAAGTTTAACTAAAGATCCCAGCCAGGAGGGAAAAATCTCAGTCAAAACCAGACTTAAACTCCAACTGCTTCTATCTCAGTTTAAAAGCTTTCAGAGCAATGAAATAAAAATAGTATAGGAAAGACATTTGCCATGAGAAGAAATGCTTATGGGAAGAAGGAAGGAGAAGATAATTCACAGTAAGTTTTCCCCTTATTAAATGCCATTTTAGTTTAAAATTATTAACAGAATTCTTGCATTAGATTAATGCAGAAAACTAGGGCTGAAAGCACTGATTTATCAACATTAGTGGAACAAGCCTGTATGGCTATGACTGACAGCATGTGAAGAGCAGGAGGTTAGTAAGAGCAAGAGAGCAGCCGACAGCATTCCAGATCCATTGTGTTGCAGATAGTAAGAAAGCTGTAGTTTACATTTGATAGTGCAAAAGATGAAATGGCTAGGTCTTGTCTGGGTGGGGGACAAATCTGTAAAAAACAAGCAATTTCACAGGTTCTCTGAAAGAAAAATTGAACATTTCAGAAAAACAGAGAATATCTGTTACAGGATGTGCTTTGAAAACACCAGCCTGGATGAACGGATCAAGTTTATTTTCCCCTGCTGAATCTGTACCTCTGAACATTTACAAAAGTTACACATCCAGTACACTGGTTTTCCCTCTAAGGAAAACTAGGTATGTAGGTTGTTGCTGGGTAGTTGTTTCTAGGCCATGTTTCTGAATATATAATCATACAAGTTAAAAATTGAAAACAATGCTCAGGTTACTCAGAACACCGACTTGCTAAGCTCATAGCTCTCTGGCATGTATACTTAGACCTATTGTATTACTGCCTTTTGTATTTGGTAGGTTTATTTTTCTTTAATTTTGTTTAAAGAAGTTCCACTTGCCAACTATTTTGAAATGTAAGATACATTCAACTGCAGCTGACATTACTAATCAAAATGAGATGTCAGTCTGAATTTGGTTATTGTGTTTTGAAGTTTTCTGTAATGTCCATTGCTTCAAAGTAACTGCATTGTTGAAATTTTGTCTATGACTTCATTTTGAGCTATATGTCACCTTAGTTTAACCAGAAGTACTGAGTATCCAAATTAATTTAAAAATAAGCAAAATGCCAAATGTTTATATTTTCATTTTTAAAAAGGACATAGTTTTGTGCTTTCCTGAACTCCTGAGTAGTACCACAATGGTAGAGAAAGTATTTAATTTTCTTCAGAGACCTTGAATTACCTATGAAGTCTACAATTATTGGTGGGACAAGCAACACTGCTTTTAAAATAGGTATGCTTTTTCTAAACAAGGCAAGTTTGGGGGATAGCTTCAAGTAATTTAATTTTTTCACTTTGAAAGTTACATTATTAAAAAACGCTCCACCTTTTTCCTGCTCTGTGCACCTTCACTTGTTAGGTTTGTACTGTTAAAAACTTATTTAAATCTGGCTGTTCATTAAGACTTAACATCTTAATACAAGCAGATACTACATTAGAACTTAGCCAAGTCTACATGCTAACTTTCAAATAATTTCTTTCCATGATTAGAAGGGTCCATAGTTTTTCTACTGTTTCATGAAAGGATTGATGGGGTAACTGAAAAAACACATTTTCATTACCCACTATGTTATTTTGTTTTTATATTTTCTATTTAACAGCTGAAAATACCACTACAATATAAAAATCCACATTTTTTATTACACTTTTAGTCTGACATTTTGTTTGGCATTCTAACTCAGATTTTAGGTTGTATCTACATCATCTGCTGTGTCAGTTAGTGTTTATGCACAAAATGCTCTGAAATGGTGTTTCTGGTGACAATAACAAGTAACCAAAAGAGCATGTGAAGAGAGTACCAACAGCTCTTGCTAAAGGAACAGACAAATAAATACACTATGAGAATGATTTGACAGATAACAGCTGTTTACTTTAGAGCAACTGTAGCTCTAAGAAATTTTTCTTAGCCAGGTTATCTTTGTAGATTTGCTTCTACCCACCTTCCTGGCATTAAATGGATCCACACATGTATAAAGAGACAGATTCAACCCTTTTCTTTACACTCCAGCAAGCTTGCATCTCTAACCTTTTCCAATTCAACTGCAACCTTGGGCTCACAATCCTATATACACAAAAATCCACAACCATATTTGTAAGCCAAAGTGCACATGCAAGGAATTACAGGGGTTCCTTCTGAGCAGCTTTTAATTCACATAATCACTTACTGACCTCAAGCAATTACCTAAGCAACTCCAACAAACATGAAGTTGCTTGGCTGTCTGTATCAGAGAACAATACTGAGCCTCCTAACACTTGGAAGAGATTCACGTATGTTTTTAGTGGTACACACAGCACAATTTTTTTAAATTGCTAGTCTACAGTTACAAATTTGAGTGTTGAAAATACGCATGGGTGTTAACTGCAAGCACTATTATCCTACAAATCAGGCCACATTCTATTCTCAAGTGTCACAAATAAGATGGAGGTCTCAGTTTGTGAACATCAGTAAGTCTCTTCCATTAGTTTATTCACAGTAATACTGCATCAACAAAGAGCAATAATTTCAGCAAATTTCTGTGGGAATGATATCTAAATATCATCACAGAAAAGGGACAGAAAGTGAAAACCTGGAAAAAATGCATCCCGAAGGCAATAATTTGAAGTGGCATATATGAAAATAAAGATTCATAAGCATTTTGGGAGGAAAACTGTGGAGATTAGCTTTGTCATCACAAGATCACAAAACTGCTTCACAGCAGGCAGCTCTGGGCTTCCTTCTGTTATTACCATCTTTAGGCATACACTTGGAGTGAAAGCAGAATTTAAGAGAGCTCTGACTTGGTCTAACATGTAGGATTTAAAAGATGCCAGTGTCCTGGTTCTTAGTATTTCTTATCTTCAGCCTTGAGGACAAGGCCATCAAAGCATTCCATAAAACAATTGTCCTGTGACAGTGAGTCATTTAGAAGCTCAATTTCTTCATTTAAAAATGACATCCCTTAACTTCTACCCTGTGGCAAAATCTCATTCATAAAGTGAGATTATTTCTAGTGTGTTACAAAGCAATATACAGAATGTAAGAGAAAGGTGTGCATAGGGAAATAAAATTAAATTAAAAGGCTGTTTGGTTTTGGTTGGGTTTTTGTTTTGTTTTATGTGTTTTGTTGTGGTTTTTTTCCCTAAAGATTCAGCTTCTGGGGGCTTATTCTCAGATAGCTTAACATAAGCAATGACTACTGCCTGTATATTTACAAAAATATTCCTACTGCATCAGAAAAACATAAACCTCACTCATAGCACCTTAATAATTCCTCTGCTAATCTTCTCATAGTACAAATCTAATTCCATTACCTAGTCTGAAAATGAGTTTTTAGAAGACATGTCAACCTACTTATAATGACATTTTAATTTTACTACTAGGGTTTCAGTTTCCCATGGTACAAGCAATTCAAGGAATCCACTCTTGAGAAAAGGAAAGTTATGGTAGTCTTCCAGATGTCACTCACTCATTTGTACATGACTAAAACAAGCAACATAAAAAACAAAACACAACAAACAACAAAAAAACCCACCCCAAAACCCCTATCAAACAAAAAAGAAAACACCCCAAACTTACCATTAAGCTGCATATTTGTCATGAGAGTTAGGCTATGAAGCACAAGGCACCATGTCCGGAGTAAGGTATTAGGATACCATGCCAGAACTGACAGGAAGCTAGTTACTGAAACTGTCAAGAAAAATATGTTTGCAAGCTTTAATCTTCAGAACATTACTATGAATTGTCTGTTTTGTTTTGTATTTTTACTCTAAGATGCTATAGTTATTAATATTATTGTTTGTTGTAGTTACTTTTTTGAAAGCTATTGTTCCAGGGAATTAGAAAAAGCAGCCTCACCAACATCTCACAGGAACTGGCCCACAGAACTTTTACTCTGACATTTCAGAGAAAACAATACAAAGAAACTGGTTTCAAAATGCTCTCATGGAAAGTTCATTACAGCAGGTATTAATGTTTTGGACTATCATCACAAGATACCTCAGATTTTCTAAATTATACAGTATAACATTATAGGAAAAAAAACAAAACAACACATATCTTTGTATTAGGTTAGTACTCTGCTGTCAAAAAGTAACTGGGCTTTCCCCACCAACAACCCTTTTGATAGTAGGGCAGTATACAAGGAGAAGAAATTTGTCAGAAGTGGATACAAGTTCATCTTAGACTATGAAGTGTATATTAAAAAGTCCTCTTGGGAGTAGTGATGAGTGAAAAACCCCAACTGTTACAAATTAAATCCTGATGAGATTCTGCAAATTTAGTAACCTCTCAGTTACATACTAGCTACACAGTTGTTATGCTGAAAAGAAAATGAGCCCAAGAGCTCTTCAATAATAACACAGAAAACTATCCCAACACTGATCTTATCAAGAATACTTACTGCAATACATTTTCATTATTAGCAAAAATTGAGTACTTAAAAATATTAGTCTTATTTTACACTTCCTAAAAATTAATTTCCTATATTTAAAGTATTTTACCTTGGTTCAAGGAAATGACAGGTATTCGGTTAGCATTATAGAGGAAAATATCAGCGCCACTATCTTTACTTCCAGAGGAGCTGGAATTCAGGCTTAATGTGAGCCATAACTGTAAAAGGGATTCAAGCTGAAAAAAGGGGAAAAAAACTCCAATCAGACCATATTCAAGTGTTTTTCCAGAACGCCACAGCATTAAAGGTTATCTGTTCTGATACTAAAAGCGTTGTTTACATTCTCAGCTGCTACTATTTCACTGATAATACACACACAATCTCTTCTTTCTTGGATTTGAAGGTTCCAATAAACATAATATGCAATGCCAATCAGCATAACCAGCAAACACTTCCACTATATTTTTGTAGTTTATTTCTTCTAAATACAGAAAAGTTCTCTTAAGTTTCTTCAAATTTATGTTAAAAAACAAAATCTTGCACACTTCTTAGAAACGTTTGTTTCATAACCTTACTCCTCCTGTAACACTCGTTTGCATGTAAGTAATGTTTCAATTTTGCCTCAAATGTCTCAAAAAAACCTTTGATATGTCTCAGAATAGTCGAATTATGTTTACCAGTCAACCACAATTATTCAAAAGGCCAGTTTAATTAATTACTGGGAAACCTCCCTCAGTATCAGAGAGACACTGATGCTCACTCTGAGTAACTCACTTGAGGGAAATAACTATTCGGATATTCTGGGGAAGCATCAAGGTACTTCACATCACAAACAAGATTTTGCATGTGATATTTAAATAGCAACTGAACATGAAGTCAGCCAACCAATTAAAATATAAACAGGCTGGCAGGTACCTAATCACTCATATCTAGCACGAATGGCATTCCTCTGTCTGTATCAAGAAATGGACTGCTAAACCTATTACTTCTCGAAAAGCACACTTTAAACATTCAGGATCATTTGGTAATTCAGGTTGAACGAGACCTCTGGAGGTTATCCAATCCAATCTTATGCTCAAAGAAGCGGGCAAAGAAGATGCAGATTAGGCTGCTTGGGCGTTTATCCAGTTGGTTTTTGGAAACCTCCAAAGATGGAGACATTACACTTAGTGACACTCTTCACTAATAAGCTAATAATTACCTTTCAGTGAACCTATGAACTTGTTTTAAATTGCAAAACATATACCCACTTTTTCACTGTAACAAGAAATGTCCTACATGATAAAAGCTTTCAGCAGTTGGTCTATTACACTACTGGTACTTTTGTCCATGATAAACAATAAAGCACATAACAAGTTACTTGCATCTTAAGTAGTAAAATATATAGGAAAACAACTTTCTAAATTAGAGAGAAATATTATTAAAAAACTTTTCAAAGTTCATAATTCTATACCTGAACATGGTGGACTTGTAGCATGGAAAAGAGTTTGTTGAAGCACGCACTCAGCATAGGTATAGATGACAACTGTACAATCAACTGGGCATTTTGGTTAGCAGCATGTAATCCTCTTAGCAATGAATCATCTGTTCCACTAGGAGACTGGCTTACTAAAAAACAAGACAGAAAGTATCACCCCACCCAAATTATTTGTAGAAGTTGCTAAAAAGTAATGTCATTTATTTCCTTGCATTTTATACTTTAGGGAAAGATACTTATAATTTAGAAGAACATCTTCAGTGTAGTGTTGAGCTGTGCTGGACTACTGTCTACCGTACTGTGAAAGGCCTATGTGAATATTAGACATCTCCATCTTGACAAAGAGTGCTTGGAAAGTGAGCCCAACCAAATTTCACTGTCCTTGCTAAACACATACAATAGGAAAGCCACGATAACACAATGGTAAAATATTGGTACGTCTCTTCTGTAAATTATGGTAAAACTATTGCAGTCAACAACAAACTTTCAGAGAATGAAGGCTGAGGTTGTCACTCAACCTACTCCATCATTGGATATTCAGTTGGTGACTGCATGCATATTAAGGTACCTGGAAAGCTACAAAGAAGCACATCTTGACAAGATGGGCAGTGCAACTCACTGAAAGTATGTTCAAAAGTTACCCGACATCATGCATGTTTCTTTAAAATAAAGCTTACTGAACAGCTGAGTTCAAAAATGTATTAAAATATTTTCATTTTCAACACCAAATACGTGAACTTACCAAATGCAAGGCAGCTTTCAAACAGCTGAAATTTTGCAATGAATGCAAGAATGAGGCTTCATAAAAACAGGAAACTTCACATTCACTTGCACCTACACTGGATAATGAAAGCACTCCTCTATTGTAGTATAATGTCTCTCAGAAGGTCTTAAATATGTGCAAACCCATAATTCAGTATCTCTACAGCTCAGGCAAGCAAGAACATTCAAACAAAATGTAACTTCTAAGCTACTAAGTGACTGCAGAAAAAATTAGTATAAATTTCAAAGCATCATGGTCATTATGGGAAGAAAATAATTTGACAGTATATACTTACATGTAGGAGATGTGTTTGTCAACGCTTGTAGAATGGAATCAGCCTCCAGGGTGGACATCATTTTCAGCATGAGCTCAGCCTGCTGTTCAAGTCCAACTTCCAGACGTGCATCTAAAGCTACACAAGGTAACAAAACAGGGTAAAACTATACTAAATCAAAGACATATATAACTAGTTACTCTTAACTTCTGTGCTAGCAATATATACCTACACAATACACATTATACTGAAAGAAAACCCTCAGTATCAAAAGCACGAAGATTCACTTTTATACATTCTGCTTCTGTCATGTAGAAACTTACCCTTTGAACTGAAGATTCTTAAAGAAATTAAATATAAAATTAATACTAAATTTCCATGAAAAACACACATTTCTTTTTATGGTCACTTGACTATTACACATGACGAAGTATACATATGTTTAAGCCTGTTTTTACTAATGTAATAGCTCTCAAACAAGAACGAAAAATCTGGTTTTCCCCAGTGTGGCAGGGGAAGGATCACTCAGTGGGCCACCTCATTCCTTAGGTTACAGCCAACTATCCAAAATACCAGCTAATAAGAAAACAGCTTTCAAAAGTTCCTGAGAAAACAGGAATGATTTAAAGTGTGTGTTTTTTTAAGATTTTCTGCTAAATTAGTCTGTTTTAATAGCAACATCACACGTTAATTCTCTCAGTTACCATAGAAAACACTGTGGCAAACAGGAAATTTAATTCTTTCCACATAATGCATGTAGAGATTGCTAATATAATTCAATATGCAAAAGTTTAAAGTACAGTACCACACAAAAGAGATCCTGAACAGAACTTCAGTTCATTGCTTACCTTGAGACACTGATACGCTCACAGTTTGTGATCCGTTTTTCTCTGTAGTCACTGGTGGTTTTGCAACTGGAATTCCAACACCTCCAATGTAAGGATTGTAATTGTAGGTGCCATAATCAGCACCCCAGTAATCATACCATGTACTGCTTATAGGCTTAAAAAACAATCAAAATAACAAGCAAAAATTAACAGCAACTCTTCATACTGTCCAAGCACAAAAATAAAATTTGCTATGACTAGCAAAGACACTGAAGTTACAAAGAATTAAAGCCAGAAGATTGGATCAAACAGCTTTAGAAAATTTTATTTCCATTTTTATTGCAGTATAAGCTACTGAATCCTTAGTGATTGACAAAATCCAGCAATGTTGTTAGCTGTCCCAAAGATTCAAGAAGCCAATTTGAAAACGTTGGCATTGGCTTTTATTCTCTGATTTGTACTATACTGGAGATTTGAAAGTGCTGTATCATGCAGGTATTTTGAGAAGCTATTTGTCAAGACAGAGTACTGTATCATTAACTGTACTACTACAGTATCTTGAAGCCTCAGTGAGTCTTAGGGATTGTTTGTACTGGGCTTCTGCAAAAGAAAAAATTGAATAACCTCTACCCAAGCATCATAATCTAATTCATAAGAAAGATTAACAATGAAGAAATGTTTTTCTAGGTTTTTTTTACAGGACATTCCAATCAGGTAATAAAATAATGAAGATACCTGTGGAGTAAGTGCACTAAAGAATACTGCCACATGAAATGACAGCAGAATAAAGAAAGAGGGAAAGATATATAACACAAAAATTAAGCGGTGTGGATTTTTTGGGTAGGGTGACATGTCAAGAAAAAATTGTAACGTGACAGATAATCAGTGAAAGAACATATGAAATAGAAAAAGAGAAAAATTTAGTGTTGCCCAAGTAAGTGGCGAGGAAAATAAATGGCACTGTATTCTTAATAAAAAAAAACATTACTAGACTTATTTTTCTTTAATATTATGCTTTTGCTGTCTTTGAAATGTGCTGAAGTACAAGTAGACTCAGAACGTCTAGTATCTACAGATACCTTCATGCAAAAGCAGAACATTCTGTAGTCAACGAAGATATGAATACATGTGAGATGTGAAAACAACACTTACCTTCTTTCCTGTCATTCTACATTAAAACTTTATAAATAGCTAAAAGCAAGTTCATGACAATAAATACCACTAATGAAAGTGTGAGAGAGAAAGGATTTTACTGTTTCACACGTAATGGTTATCCTGAGAAATCAGGTGTGTCATACCTTGAAGACTTTGGCTGCAAGGGGATCTTTTTCCAAATCAATATCCAAAGGATCAATATCAACTTCCATCAGGTCTTGCAGTAATTCAAGGTCAATGTCCTTATCTTTTTCCAAAGATGACAGAGGTGGAGCACCTTTGAATGATTACAAGATTATTAATATTACAAAGCACAAATTATAAACCATGGATATACCATACACTTAATGAATAATTTTAAGGCTTTAAATATCACAACGCTCAGTGAAAAAAGTTAATTAATGCAATCAAGTTGTCTCTTTAAAATTACTGGGAAAATAACAATTTTTACTGATCACATGTAAAACTGAGTTGAAGGATTACTGATTTTCTGCCTATATTTTCAGAAACTAATTATTCTATCACCAAAAATCCTTTACTGATATTTTGATAGATGAGTAAATGCCTAAGTTTTTTTGCTTTTTCAGTACACATATAAATGTCAGAATTATGCAATATTGTACCTGTGATGTCATGTGTCAAAGGCTCATCTATTGTTTCCACCAACTGAACTGTGGACTGCTGGAGAGAGTCATCTGAATCCACAGCCGAAGCTCCAGCATCTTCTCCCAAAACACTTTCTTCCATAGCTTCAGCTGCTATAGGTGCCAACAACTCTCCTACGTTTTGAACAGAAAACTGCAGTTCAAGCTTTATTCCAGCTACAAATTAACAGCCCAGTGCCTAGAGCAACTGTCTTCCTTCTTCTAACTCCGATTCTCTAAGGGCTATTTCTTCAAGTGAAGGAGTTTTGAATAATTTTCAAATGATAAATATTAAATAAAAATATAAACTTGTCAAAGCACAAATCACTAATTCAGGGTTGTCTGTAATCACAACTTTAAACTGCATTTTTTACGTGCTAGTATCAATGGTATGATTTTTTGTTTTTTACTATCTTAATAGTTTCAGCAGATTCTAAAAAAAGAATAATAAAATCCTATAACATCAAGAGAAGAAAGTTTCGAGTGTAACGTACATTCTGAAAAAATTAACAACCTGAAAACAAACCTGCTAGAATATCCTGCAGCATACAAGTCAGAGAATACTGAGCCCATGCTCCTCCCCAGGAGATGTCTCCTCTGTTAAAGTCAGTTCCAACAAGAAGCAGCAATAATCTTTCCAACTGAGTCTCATTTACAATCTCACATAAATGAATTGTTGGTCTTGTAGCATTTGCAATTCTAGCAAGAACCTATATTAAAAAAATAAATCCATATCTATTCATATTTAACACGATGATAGTATGTAATAGATTTAATTTCTATGATATTAGATTTTGCTTACAAGTAAATCAGGTATTTTTACTAGCTTAAATTTTAGAATTTTACAAGTGTAATTATATGAAAATATTTTTTAAAAAATTACTTTTCTATGCAATTCTGAAGCCATGATACCCGACATTACTAAGTTGGATGGGAATGTTGATCTGCTTAAGGGCAGGGAGGCTCTGCAAAGGGATCTACACAGGCTTGATCCACGGGTCAAGGCCAATGGCATGAATTTCAATAAGGTCAGATGTTGGGTCATGCACTTCAGCCACAACTACAGGCCTGGGGAGGAGTGGCTGTAGAGCTGCCCAGCTGCGAGGGACCTGGGGGTATTGAATGACAGCCAGCTGAACATGATCCAGCAGGGTGCCCAGGGGGCCAAGAAGGCCAACAACATCCTGGCCTGCATCAGGAACAGTGTGACCAGCAGAACCAGGAAGGTGATCCTCCCCCTCTACTCAGCCTTGGTGAGGCTGCACCTCGAGCACTGTGTGCAGCTTTGAACACCACTGTGTAGGAAGGACATTGAGGTGCTGGAGAAGGTGCAGAGAAGGGCAACTAGGCTGCTTAGGGGTCTGGAGAGCAGGTCTTACGAGGAGAGGCTGAAGGAGCTGGGGCTGTTCAGCCTGGAGAAGAGCAGGCTGAGGGAAGACCTCATTGCTCTCTACAACTACTTGAAAGGAGGTTGTAGTGAAGCAGATGTTGGGCTCTTCTCCCTAGTGACTATCAAGCGAGCAAAAAAGGAGTAATGGAAAGCTAGCTTAACACAGTCTCCATTGCAATTACACAGTGATGCTCCATGTTCTCCTTACCTTACAAACAAATAGAAGTAAATCTGCATGACAAGTAAAGTCCATGGACAAGAGAAAGAGTGCCAGCTTCTGCACTACAGAAATACAACGTTCATGTGCCAGTGTAAATGGAAGTGGTTCAATTTCTGGAGTTTCCTTTGTTGTTGATACTTCTGTATCTAACGTAGAACGAGGCCATTCTGCAGTCCGACGTAAGCGTATTAAGTCCTTGAAGTGCTACAGAAATTAAATTTGAATCAATAGTTACATTTAAAAACTAAACTCCAAGTCTTTCCCAGTAAAAATCTGAGGCAGATATAACACTAACTGTAAAACTTAAAAAAAAAAAAAGTCTAAGAATATGTAATAATCTGGAATGGAATTAATGCTTTTTTTGTCCCAAGTTTGTTTTGGCAGCATGTTATCTCAGGTGACAGACTCATAACCAAACTACCTTGTTCCAAACAAGTGCCAATTAAGTTTTTACGTTTGCCCTAAAACACACTGAGAACACACACGTTAGAAGTTCTTTTAATATTTTCACACCTGCATAGAAAGCTACAGTTACCATGTAGAAAATCGCATATAAATAATAGCTAATATGTAAATTTACCCCTACAGGAATGCTAACTTCTCTGTTCTTCATATTAGAAAACATCAGTAATTTTTAACTTTCTTAATACTTCCAGGGTACAAAGTGTCCATTAGCCACCATAAACTGAACTACTCGGATAGCGTGATTGATCAGGGCTCTAAATTACAACCATTTTGACAGAGGATCTACAAATGCAATGGAGGAAAAAAGGTGCTTTTATTGATCCTTCCATCCACAAAAGGGACACACATTCAGCAGCTCAATTAATAGCACTGGCTACTCAAGCAGTCTAAAATTAGATAATGCAAATGCCTCTTGCAACCTCACTCAAGCAGTAGCTACTGAAGTACACCACAGAAAAAACTATTTACTAACACAAAGTTTACAGCTTTCTGCTAAATGCAATAAATGTCTTAAATTACTCACAGCTTGTCAGAACTGAAAGTGATTAGCAGGCAAAGTAGTAAAAGCTGCATGAAATGCAACTATCAAGTGTACAATGATACCGTTACTAGAGGTTAAGAGACTGCAAGGGGAAAACTCTTTAGTTCAACATGCTTTTTTGATGCAACATGGCTGCTATAAAGTGAAACATAAAATAGCTGGACAGCATTTTTCAGTCGGCAGCTTATTTAAAGGTATCTCTAGGGGGGGCACCAGTGGAGTAGCCCTCTGGTATAACCTGCTGGAATAAAGCAGAAAATAGTGCAAGAAAGAACAGCTCATGACAAGTAGAGTTAGTGAAAACTTAACACATTTACTTTTTATGTTGGTGTTTAAATTTTGGTGGCATTTTGGATTTTTTTCATAATTACACAAGATTTCCAGATGGCTGCTTTTTTCAGCATCAGAACATACTTGATAGCAGCCATGATGCAACAACTTTTTAAAATAAGGTCAACATAGGACAAAAATGACTTTGCAGGAACAGGTCTTTTCACAAAAAGGACAAGAAGTCAGTTACAGTTTCAGAGCATCATACCTTTGAAGTAGCCTGCTTTAGTTTTGCCTGCTCTACTAAAAGTTTGTATGATGATCCTTTGTTGCTCTGTATTTTCTCTTTTTCCATCTGTTCCACCAAAGCCTTCTGTTTTGCTTTTAATAAGTTAAGTTGCTAAAAAGAAAATGTTAATAGGGAAAAATGAAAATTTAAGCAATAAGATGTTAAAAAGGATCAGTATGTTCATGTGATAGTATTCTTCAGTTCAAATTGTAACTTGAGCTTTTAAAATACAGTTTGCACATAATTTTAACTAAGACACTGTAAGACACTAGCAGACCCAGAAGAGATGAAGTTAAAGAACAGTATTTTTAAAGGAGCTCGAGACATACATGCCTACAGTCATAAAACCAACATGGTTGCACTTAGAAATGAAAATTTTGTCTCTTAAAAATTACCAACTTCTATATCACAGTTTAGGTGCTTGCACTCAGGTGTACCCAGATTTACGTAGAAAGTAAATTGTATTTACTCTGCAATATGGGCCACAGAGTGCAACTGCACACTCCACATCTGCTCTTCCAGCAGATCCCATGCCCCACAGTTTGAGATGAATGTCAAAGAAGTTAGGCAGCCTTTAGCTACAGAACCAGACTTATGCAAAAGCAAGGCTGAATGAGTCCCAAGGCCAAAGCTGTTCTTTCAAGAGTTGAGATACTGTACAAATGAGACATATGTCTGATAAAATAGTCACTACCATGCTAGAAGTCACCTGTTTATGATGCACAAGCTGTTTTCTTATCTTTCTGGAATACAGTCTATCTAGGCTACTGTTGCCTTTGGTAGATCTGCTCAGACTCTGGGTGTGAAGGCTATTGTTTATAAAACTCCACTGGTTTCCTAATGGAAATAGGAAAAAAGGGGATATTAATCCATCTTATCAAACCTCAATTAATTTCAGAGAAGAGCATTTACATTGCAGCAATGGTTAGCAACTCCATACACCAAATACTACAGGAACAAGCAAAATCTAAGTATTAAGCAGCTATCACCACTGATCATCTTATTTTCTTGTAATTTGAAAATGCAATGGTACCACCTTGTCATTATTTTAAAAACATACATGGAACTAAGCAAGACTGTCCTAAAATAAAAATATTTGAACAGCTTCCATAACACAAAAGCTTTACAGTTTTAAAGTTCAGAAAAGATGTTCAAAGAAAACCAAAGCTAATCCACCTAAACAATAATAAAAATAAATAGTAAAAAATGTGTTTAGAAAGACTGGATCCAAATGCTATGGCAAATATGAGACATGATGTTGCCCCATCTCAACTGTCTCAACATGGTGTACTCTCAATTGCCATGTCCTGGTGTCACACATTTTACAAACTAAAACCAATCCTGTACTTTTTACTTAGAAAAAAAATAAAGGAGGTAATATTTTAGAGGTCTTTTCCAATGAGGATAATTCTGTGATTCTGTGATATTTCTAAGGAGAAGGGGACATGAAGAAGCAGACAACAATACAAAGAAAATGATCTTAAAATGTCATTTTTCAATTGAATTGAAAATATATTTTCAGTATTTAAACAGCTCCCAAGCTAATACCCACAGAAGCCAAGTTTGCTAAGTGTTACAGACCTGTCAAAAATCGTTCCCTCTCTTTTCCATTCAGAGGTTTCTTGGCTGTGGCTGCTTCATCTTCAACAGTAGCTACATAATCTAGTAGTCTGGATACCAGCATTACAACCCAGCTGATCATGGGAATGTCTAAAACTCCTTAAAAATAAATAGATTTGAGTGCTTTAATTAAGTTTTGAAGCCATAACAAACTAGTTTTAAAGAAATCATAAAAAGCTTTGAATGGCACACATTTCACACTAGGCCACAAAGATTCTAATCCTTTTTTTTTTTTTTTAAGGAGGATGAGAGTCTGAGCATTCACAATTGAGGGAAGAAATCAAACATTCAGTTCAGAAATCAAGTGTAAGAGAAAACGTCACAGTTCTTAGTCTGATGAAGTCAAAAGTCAAAAGCTTCAACTCTCCTTTAAGCAGCTTTAAAAAAAAAGTCTAAAAACGTCACTCTAAACTTCCTAAATTCCAAATGCAGAATGACAGTTGCTTGTATTAAAACACATAAATGAGATATATCAAATTCTGTAGCGTGCAATTCCTTCATCAGCCAGGGCTCCAACAAGACAGTTCTAATGGTGCACCCAAATACTATCATTTTTGCTCCTCTGTTAGTGTATTTTCATGTAGCCATTTGAGTGAGATGCAGAAAAGCCAAGACAGAGTTCAGAGTAGATGAGCTTTGTTGGTGGCACTGATGACTGACTGGCTATTGACTGTTTCAGCCTCACACATAAAATGCAATATTTTTGTACAGGCAGAAGGGAAAAAAACCCAACGTATTTTACACATCATGCAAGAAAAATCTTTTGTACATGAGCAAATCTAGATGAATGGCTCTAAAATGAACTCAGGAGTGTTCAATAAAGACCAGAAACCTATAGTTACTGACCACTTGATCATAGTAATTAGTCAAATGGCATACTTTTACATAACATCAATACAGCAGTCATCAGTTCTAGAGGTTACATGTATATTTTCCTATCTGTGCACTGCACTGAGCCACATTTAACTACCCTATGCTTTTCCTGTAGCAACCTCAAAAAAACTTTAACTCAATCTATTACTAATTCCAGGTCAAAGAAGAAAACTAAGGCACAGAAATGACTTGTCCGTAATCATATTTAGTTGCTGGCAGCCCAAGTGACAGGATGCAGGCCCTGACTGTTAACTCCAGTTTCCTGTCCACACTGGCAGAATGCAGCCCACCCCAAGCAAGCAAAAGAACAGGAGGTCCCTCCCATTACAGGGCTCAAACAAGAACTGCAGACTAAATATGAAGAACACAAATTAGCAGCACTAGTGATCACTACATACCTTTTTGGTTGGCAGAATAAAAAGGAGTCTGCTGCAGGGTGAAGTATATACCTTTTCACACTTCTGTTTAAACAAGTGCATTTCTTCTCCTTTTTTCTCTTAAAAATTCATATTTTCAGCTTCTCTCCCTTTAAGTGTCTTTTATTCCTTTTTTTTCCCCTTTTGCCTCAAAGTTTACAACCTCTCTCTATCGACAACACTCACCTCTTGCTCTGAGTGTCCTTTGTTTCCTGATTTCTTCCCCAGTAAGTTTTTACCCCTTTGACCCTCAGTTATGCATGATAGTTCTCAAATAGGAATTTCTTCTGCCCTACCTGATGCTTCCACCACACATAATAATGCCCTAGTACTCACCTGTACTGTCCAGGAGGAAGAAAGCTGGAAGACCAGCAAATAAAGCTCTGAAGTATCAGTTACTTCTGCTTCCTAAAGTCCTCCGTGAGGACAACTAGTAAGGCAAGAGCTATGAAAGGAATTGGCAGCTGTGGGGAGAGTGCAAACAGAGGTAGAGGAGACGTAAGCTTGGGTTTGCCTCAAACTAGTTAGACTACAGCAGGATATGGCCAAGATAGAGAAAGTACAGGATAGACCAATGGGAAGTAATAGGAAAGCTTCTGACATCAGCTGTAGACTTGCTTACATCAGGAAACAAGGTAAAAAGTAAGGACAGCATGTCAGCTGGGATTTACCAGCTTCAAAGACAAGAATTTTAAACACCGTATCTTCTACAATGCTCTGCTACACCCATGTAACAAGAGAAGTAGCCTTGAGTTTAACGTTTTCAAAAGCAAGCATTTTCTTTGACCTTAGGGTAGTTAATAAAACACTTAAAGAAAATCAAGTTTTGAGAATGTAATTACAGCAGGTTTTTTTAGGGTGAAAAAAAGTAAATTCCCTGTGATTGCAAAAATCCTCATGTAGTTTGCAGAAACCATGCAGATACACCTAAGAAACCTATCTTCATAACCGTGTTTCACCTCAAAAGCTTAAAACTAAGGATGGATCTCACAAGCAAAAAGGGGCACTTCTTTTGAAAAATGCTAAATTCCAAAGTCATTCACTGGAGCCAACAGAGTTGTACAGATCAGATATTTCCCCCACTTCATTAAACTTTAAAGCTCCCTAGATGAATTAAAAGCTACCAAACATTTTGCTGAGGTCTAAATGAGGGCAGGGGGAAGGAATCCCTTTTACAACCTACAAAAAGTTTCAGCACATTTTAGAAGACAACCATGTTTTGGAAAGATAAACAAGCATTTTCTTCTTTTAATACACAAAAAATTGTGAGCTCGTCTCCCAGTTTTTTAGCTTATGAGGAATATGAAAATATAATTTCCAAATTAGAGGGCTACCTTCAGTTCTTCTGTGCACAGGTAAATGAGGTTGCAGTGGTGATAGCAGGTTATCCAGGAGATTAAGTAAACTTTCCAAAACACCACTGTTGCTAAGCGATCTTTGGCCAATGCAGGAAAGCAACATGAAGACCCTAAAAATAAAATGTACATATTTAAGATTTTATTTCCTTTGAGATACAATAATATTCTCAAACACCCCTTACAGAACAGTATTCCTGTAGGCTTTCATCTGAGACACAGGCAGATTGCTAGAGCAACCAGTACTGTGGCCTAGCACGTGAACTGGATTTCATGTTGTATTGTAAGCATAAAGCAGTATTTTAGGGTATTTTCTCTTTCACCCTCAAGAGGTCAGCAGAGCATTCCACTTGGTACATCTGAAAATAAGATTTCATCCGTTTTATTTCCTGTTACACATGATACACTGAGTAGCAAGGATAGAGAATGAAATCCATATATTATTTTATCCCTGCATTAATTATTCTTTATTTAAATAATGAAAACAAAAATGCTGCTGTCCAAAGAAGGCAGAAAGCCACAGAACAGCAAATATTTTTCTTTAAAATAAAATCTTAATGCTTAGACTATCAAACAACTCAATCAATAACCTGAAACAATCAACACATCTAACATTCAGTGCTCAACTCAATGCTTGTTTATTCTTATCTCAGAGAAAACTTTTGTGTTAAATGCTAATAAGTGTGCTTTCCAGTCTCAATCCTACCTCCAAATGCACTAGAAGAGGAGCTTTATGATGATAGTGCAATTAAGCCTGATAAAGGAGGTAGCTACTTTTGACACTGCAGAGCAATCTTGCTGGGTATATGAAGATCTCCAAGTCAGGAAAACTAGCAACTTATTGTGGTGCAAACACTAAATAGGTGCAATAAAAAACTGCACAGACACTTAGCATTTGCAGTGCTTTTTTGAAACTATTTCTTAAAACAATGGCATAGGAGTAGCCTTCAGTCACATTTTTACAATTCCAATGTTAAATTATTATTAAAGGAATTATTTAAGTGATCAACATGTATTGTATCAACATAGACTTATACCTTACCTGTCTTGTGGGAATATAAGAAGCTGCTCTGAATTGTATAATTCCTGCAGTACATTTGACAGAAACTGACCCCACCATCTTTCTCCTCCACAGAGCTGAACAAGCAGAAGGCCAGTATGCAATCGTATCTTTGGGGTCCCACTGATACATAGGTGTTTAAATAATTCTTCACAAGCTTGAGCATGGAAAGTACTTTGCAGAACCACAGGAACAGAGTGCCCTTTTATGAAAAGAGAGCAAGGAATTGTGTTTAAAGAAAAAAAATGGCTTGAAAACATAGGAGGAAAAATTTTGCAGAAAGTTTTAAAAACTATTATAATTAGACTGACTGGCACAGGGGAGAAGGAACAAATGGAAATATGGTAATTTTCAGTTAAAGCATAAAGATCAAGCCATTTGGTGAAAACTACCTCAATTTCATGTCAGTGCAAATGCCCGCATGGCTATACAAAAAACCCCCAAACGCTCATTACAAATAAGAACAATACGGCATAGAAAATTACAAAACATACACACCTATCTGTCAGCAGAACAGCCTTCTGCTTTTTTTAAAGCAAAAACCAACCAAACAAAACAACAACAAACAAATACACATCACTCCTACTCAGACTTGAATTTTGATTGTTCAAGAACTCTTTCAATGACAAGTTTAGGAAATAAAAATACTTACTGGATATTAAAAACCAGTAACTGGGTAGAGATACTGTTTTATGACTTCTTTCTCCCCGCCAGAAGCCATTTCTGCTTCCTCTCCCCACTTCTAACAGCCTAATCCATCCCCACTGCTGCACAGACTTCAGTGCTCACAGATACTTTTACAAGCTGATTCTACCTACAAAAACAAGATTAATTCTGCCTGGGCAGGCTTTTGTCCCTTCAGCAAACTGAATCAGCCCACAGATGGATCAGATGACTATCTGAACAAAGGAATACACAGGGGTGACTTGGGAAGATAGCCCTCGATCTCCTCTTCTTCCTCCTCTTTGGGAGCAGGAAGTGGTTAGGTCAGCTTGGTGCCACTGGTGAAGCTTTACGCTGTATGTTACCAGCTACTAAAATCATAGCAAAACACATCTCAAGATAGTTTAAAAGCTTTATAGTGGTAATGTACAGATCAAGAAATAGAAACACTTGCAAATTGTTGCTACAAAGAAGACAAAAATATGAAAACCTCCACAAATACTAACCGTTGGAAGAATGAAGCAAACTAAGCAAAGTATCCAACAAGTATCTAATGATAGTGCGTAACTGTTCTGTGGATGACATCTGAATCAACTCTTTTGGATCAGCTTGCTCCTTCAGTGTTTTCCTGCTTGCACCTAAAGCCACTTTAAGCCTCTGAACAGCATGGTGAGCCAAGTTGAGTTGAAGCTGTAGCTGAATGCAGTCCTGGTATGCAGAAAATACTCTGCTATCTTCTTCTACTGCTTTGTCTGGCTTTCGTAAAAAGTACTGGGCATTGTTAGCACTATTGAGTGGTGGCAGGTCAATACTCTGCAGAAGGATTTCTAATCGATGACAGGCCAAATTGTACCTAAAGAGAAAAATTTCCACACATGTTAGCAAACAGCAATATATTTGACAGTCACCCTGCCAGAAGATGACTTCTGGTCCATTCTGAGTGCACTGTTAAAATAGATACTTAAAAAAAATAAATACAGTGCGGTCTTTGTTACTGCTGTGCATTGTAACTCTACAAAAAAGGCAGAGTTTTCTTTGGTCTGAAGAACATTAAGGGAAAAAAAACCCCACATTTATAACATTATGATATTCCAGTGGTTCAAGCTAAAGTAACTAGTAAGTACACATTTGTTTGTCTTCTAACCTGCATTGTATGTCTTCTTGCAATGCGACCATCATTGCCAAGTGTTGGTCAATTTCTGGCTGATTTGCAGCTTCACCTTCTCCTCTGAGGGGATCATGCATTAGTTTCAGCTCGTTTTCAAAGGGCAAGATATAAGTATGGCCATAATAAAATCCTAATGGTATTTTTGCTCTGGCATTTGTGCTACCATATCGACCAATAACAGTGATCTGAAAGAGAACAGAGATATACTGTAACACACTTGTACCAAACAGGCAAGATAAACACCAAGTGAGAAGTTAATAAAAAAATTTTATAGCCAACTAGTTTGGCCTAAGAGAAAGTTCACGTACTAACAATAACCAAGAGTTTAAAAGATAGAGTAAGCAGTCTATCTCCTTTTACCTTCATAAACCTGCAAACTGGGGGTGGCAACAAGTCATGTAAAATAAGTGAATGTGTGCTAATGTCAGTAGCCACCACCAGTCGCCTTCCATCCACTTCTTCTCCTAAAGTCCAGATGTCAATTGACAGGGAAGCCAAATCTCCACAAGTAGGAATCAATACATCTGTCAGCAAAATAGGTCTTCCAAAATCTAAGGTCACGAATCTTCTTGCTCCTACGGGAAAAACACAGGATTGCCTAAAATTCCAATGCATGCTAATGAGTGAAGAGATGTTCCTTTTCAAACAATAAAGCCGTTGTCAAACATAGCTGCATAACCTCAAAATCTCTCACTACAACTTTCACTGATTGAAAAGAAAATTTTGGCTTCAACTGCATTTCTGTTGTTATGCTTTTTATGCATTATTCAGAATAGATGCTCTGTCCAGAGACCAAACACATTCCCCAAAGCTCCTGGGATTTTTCAGCTTTATAAATATCAGAATGCTGGGGCTTAAACTTCCAGATACAACAGAAATGCTGAGAAGTATCTTTTCTTTGGAAAGCCAAGTGAGCCTGAGACTAAAAAACTTCTTAAAGACCCTGGAAAATATTCCACTACTTTTTAGAAAATGTGTCAAAATTATTACTAGGAATTCTGGTTTTACCTGAGTGCATTCGCTCTATAATAATTGATTGATGAGGGGGAGGTTGAAGAAAATGCGAAGCATGAGATATTGCAAGAGCAAGTCCGGATCCAAGCGGATTCTGAGAGAGAAAACACCAGTAAAATTAAGTCTTCAAAATCTATGCATTTATAATAAGCTGTTCTTTAAAAAAAACTCTTAGAATACCTCTTATGATTTAAACATGTCCAATTCTGACACCTCACTACATTTAGATTTGAGCATGAACCATCAAAATACATTAAGTACTAAATTCGAGGGATTAGTATCTCCTTATATAGTTAATCTATATAATGATTAATGGTTTCTTTTAGAAACCATTTGAGGTACCAGAACCACTCTATCTAGCTTTCATATAGTCTAAATCTAGTTGATATAGTTTTCACACCTCATCCAAATAAACAGATATTTACTACCACTCAAGTACAAATCAGATCCTGATAAGGCTTACAGCCTCTTACAGTTTCTATATGATAAAAAAACCAAACAAAATCAACAAAAATAATTACCGTTCTAGACTTGCTTGTATTTTTGTTATGTGCTGCAAGGTTAACTGTTGGGGGATCAATGACTGAACCAGGGAAAAGCTGAGCAAGCTCTGCATTAATAACAGCGGAAACCGCCTCGTTAGGTGGAGTCAAAGGTGGAGTCATGAATAGAGGAGTTGTTTTTGGTGTGGGTGGAATGACATCTGAAGGATGGATGAAGAACCCTGGGGCTGCTACTGGATTAGAAGGCACAGAGTTGTGAACAGGACCAACTGCTGATGCTGCTGCTGCCGCGGCTGCTGTTGTCTGATGCAGCTTTGCTTCCAGCTTAGCTTTCTGTGGGGAAAATGAAAGCAGCATATGTAGCAGATTCGTGAACACAGTAGCAGTACTGAACCTCAAGTTCAACTTTCATTGTAAGACTAGATTTAATAAATCCAAGCTACCTTCTGTATAGGCATGTTAGATATCAAACTACAAGCTGAAAAATTAAACTCTATTCAGTTTGACCTGACTTGTTGAGAAAAATGGGTAATTAAGTAATGAACTGGAGTAATAAAAAAATAATAAAAAACCTACAACTGAACAGCAAAGTACACAGCCAAGCTTCATACTGACAATGGCTTTATAAATTATACTTCCCAGTGTCAGCAACTACATTTTTCATTTCAGTGAGCTATTTCAATTTCCAGACTGATATACTTAACTATTAAGACCTAGTGTTGATTACAAACTCCCAACCCACCCTCAAATTACACAAAAAAAAACCAAGTCTGAGAGACCAAAGCAGCATGGGAGACACTTTGAGCATTTTGCTTAATAAGACTGATCCTCAGTCATGACCTGTTCCTTCCTCAAATACACTGTGGAGTGAAAAAAAAGTGAAAAAAAAAAGTGACAAGCTCTGCAACTACTTTCTCAGCTTTTGAAATTTAGAGACAGCATTAAAAAATAGCCAAATAGCCTCCAACCTGTTGCTGAAGCTTCAAAAGCTGCTGCTGTTTCTCTTGCAGCACCTGGAGCTGTTGCTCGGCTGAGGCCATTGCATGAGAGAGAGACTGCAAAGCTACCTGGGCTGCTGAACTCAGTGCTGTCGAGGCTTCCCCAACCGTTCCAGAAGAGAGGCCACCAACTGCTGGGGTAACCCCAAAGGTACTCACTGGCATGAAACAAACAAACAAAAAAAAAAACAAAAACAAGAAACATGTATGTAGAAAAGAAATTATAAAACACCTTTAATTTCATTCCTTACTAATTGTTAAGAGCAAGGTAAAATCGGAAGCATCTCCTTTTACCCAGCTCTCACTATAGTACATGGTTTACAGACTATGCACACTCATCATACATGCAATGTTTTCATTACAGAAGAGCCACCTAATGCCCTGGAATTCTTAAGCCACATAAGGCTGAAGGCCAACATGTGAACTTGTATGTTGTATTCTCCACTAGAAATGAAGTTGATTCCAACACAAATTTGGAATCCACTTCGTTTGCTAAGCTTTAAGAAGTTTAACTTCACGTACAGTAACAATTTAAAAAAATTTTCAACGTATATAGAATTACAGATTGTTTGTCAAGCAAGTTTGTCAAACAGTGCTAAATATGTCCAATTAAAAATATTATACTGTGGAACTACACTAAATAGGAAAAAAGAAAAATTGTATATACCAGTAAACGTACTTGCATCGTCCCTTTCTATTCTAGTTCCATCACTTGTTGAAACACAGGTAAAGTGCAAAGGTTCAACTTCCAGAAGTCCAGTAAGGGAAGTGAAACTACCTTCAGCAGCTGCACAGCTACTTATTTTCCCATTTCCTGAAAGAGAAATAAATACCTGCACAATCAGCTTATGTATTCTTGACAGCGACATTTCAAATCACGAAGAGTCAAAAGGCACAACTAAACATAACCTACATATTTTATTACCACGAACTGTGGAACAAACACTGTCACAGCCACAATACAAATGGAAGTATATTTTAAAACTGATAATGCTGCCAAATTAAGTCCAACTAACAAGTGTGATAACAAAAGCGCAGTGAGGGTAACTGCAGAAAAAAAGTGATATATGGATGCTCTATTCTTTCTTCACTGTGAGAAAATTAGCTTGTAAAAATACATGTATGTTACTGGAAAGGAAGAGAAAGAAAATAACAGACTAAGATGATACGTCGAGTATAAAAACCAGACTACTATTCAGTATACTAAGTAATCCAGTGTTGCATGGAAGAAGGGGTGGGAAAGAGATGGACAAGCAAAGGAAAAGAGTCATTATGACTGATGGATATGCTTGCTGTGAAAAGAATTTACTGACAGATAAAAATAGTCTGATTCTTCAGACATTCCATGGCCTAAAAATTCACTTATGAGTTAATCTGAAGTACAGATACAAATATGCTTTTAAGGTGTTTTAATGCCTTTGAAACAGAAAAAAGTATCTCATTAAAGTTCTAATATTTAGGTAGAAGAGTGCCATATGGCAGCTCCCAACTTCAGAAAAACCCATTTAGGTTTTCCTGTCTTTGAGATGGTTGCTAGTCTAAGTGACTAATACCATATCTCAAAAATGCTGATCAATGGAAGTGACAGATGGTTCTTAGATGACTCTGACCCAGCCTTTCTGTTTAATCTCTAGCCTTTCTTAGATATTCTACAGTATTAAAAATAAAAATTCCAGAAAGAGGTTTCTTCCTGCCCTAAGGGCTACAGGAAATGTAGGAGATCTCATGAAGCAGAAAAATCTTGACCTTCATTATGTACAGCTATAAAACAGATGGAAAGTATAAAAACAGATCTTCACTAAAGGAAATAGAGACAATTACCAATTATTGCTCTAGAGACTACTGACAGACATACATACCTGATAGAACATCAGACAAATCAATTTCATCTGACTGTACTCCAATACTGCTGTTGTATACATTTTTACAAGAAGAACCACTTATTTCCAAATCAAATAGGACTGGATCAAAAGGTGAACTATATAATCCATATCTGCAAATTGAATAAGACAAACAGAATTATTCAAACAATAAGAATTTATGTAAAATTATTTACAAAGTATTTAATAATCAGAATTTATTACATTTCAGATTACTCTTTTAATTCAATAGACTTACCATAGAAATTACCATTTACTTTACAACTGAAGTAGTTTACTAGGTGACCTTTTCAAACAGCTTATGATGCTAAATAAATAATGCTTTTTTACTAAATAAGTTTAAAGATGTAATACTGTCCTGGAAACATGACACAGAGTCACACTCAAGACATGGAAACTAGAACTACAAGCTTTAGACAATCAGTCATACACATGCCTGCACATGGTAAGCCAGATATTTATCTGAAGTAAAAAAAACAGTACTGTTTTCCAAAACAGGAAAGAAATTCCACCTCAGCTTGTTCTTCCAGCTGAAGTAATAAGAAAAAAGGAAATGCTGTTAGGCATAACAATCAACACTTGCCAACACTTTAAATATCTCAACATAAGAAAATCTAATTACTCCTACTCTGGCAGCACTGCAGGGGGGAAAAAAGTAATATAATCACTCAGGTAACAAGGTGATCTCAAATAATTTAGGGTTTTATAAGCCAAGAGAAATGAAAATTTAAAGTAATAACAAAATTAGTGGTTTTATGTTTTTGTACAAATACCTATTATTAGCAACTGACAAAAGGAGAAAAGATGGAAATCAGGCCAAATTATTAAGCAGGGATAGAAAGACTACATCTGTGAAGGTACAAAAGTGAGGAACACATAATACTTCCCACCTTGACTACTGGCCAGAGCCAGAACAAAATATGAACATATTTCCATGAACACAACAGTAGCAACAGGAAGGTCCTCCTCCCTCTTTTACCTGTGCTTCAGAGCAGCTTCTCTGTTCTTTAGCAGTTGAGGAAAGGCCCTAACAGGTAATACGGAGAAGGCTGGTGTTTTTCAATGCATTTTTTGAGCAAGTAGTCACAAAAGGATAAATGGCTACATTAACACTGCAACACCAGCAACAAGGTAGAACAGATTTTAGACTCCTCTGAATGTTAAAATGCTTCCATGTTGGCTGGGCTCAATGCTTTTTGCCACATAATGCCAAAACTAACTAGTCAGAAAATGATGTTACACAGAAGGGCAATAATTGCTACTATCTTTAAATAAAATTAGAAAAAGAGAGGAAAGAAAACCTGAGAATCACAGATCAACTCACTTAACATACATTTCCTAACTAAGTTGCTTATAAGCACCTACAAGGCAGCAAATTTAAGATTATAACTTTGTACTAAGGACAATATATATTAATCTAGATTAATCTTGCTCTCTACAAGCCTGAACTTCACAGAGAAAGAGAAAACTGCATATGTAGCAAGACTGAAATATTGGCTGCATGACCTTTTTTCATAAAAAAAGCAAGACAACATGCTACTGTAAAATGGTTACTAAAAATACAAAAATGGTCACAGCCTGTTTTAGAGCTTGGATTTACCAACTCTATAAATTAGGTCAGTTCAACATAAGTCATTCAAGTAGTAAGCGTCAAAGTGAAGAGTCTGACTTATTAAGCAAGCAGGTGATAAAAACTAAAAAGGAGTTAACAAGCGTTTTGGTAGAACAGGATCAGAATTTGAATGTATCGCAGCAATTTAAATGTATTCTGTCCAACCCAGACTTAATTCAGTAAGCACAGTTCCTTTTACTGATCCTTCAGTAGGAATAATCACATACACAGTTTTAAGATGCATTAGCAACACCCTTCAGAAAAGTCTACATAAGTTACATCAATGAAAAACAAAGAATGAACCAATAACGTCACAAAAAAAAATCATCATTTTCATCTGTGCAGTAATGAGTATACACTATGTGAAATACTTCTTTTGCTTCACTCAGCAGAGACCTCAACTGGAAAAATGTTTACCATTTTGTGTACTGCAATTCAAGGAAGATGAGGATCAAAGAAAACAGGTCAAGGAGCTTCTTTAACAATTACTATAGATCTGGAGAATATGATCAAGATACAAACATCCTCTAGACACCCAAAATTTGTTAAGAATTAAATACTCTGTTCTTTACTGCCAAGATGGACACGACACAAGCATTAAAAAGCTTTAGTTGCAGCAGGAGACAATTCAGATTAGATACAAGCATAAGGATACAGCTGAAGTGTTAATGATAATAAACCCATGTATAAGCTTACAATATTTAGAATAATTAAATGCTACCTCTACTTTAATCAGGTGCTTTCAAGGCCAGGGTGGATGGGGCTTGGAGCAACCTGGTCTAGTGGGAGGTGTCCCTGACCAAGCAGGGGGGTTGGAACTAAATGACCTTTAAAGATCCCTTACAACCCAAAGTATTCTATGATCATATATGGTGAAATGAAATAGCAACTGAGGAAGAATGCACAGGCTTCAAACATTATATACCCACATTTGCTGATTTAAAGTGCACTGTAAACAGCAAGACAGCAATTAAAGAACAAGTCAAAACTATTTTCCAGAGCTGTATCAAATTAATCCTTGCTCGAGCAAATAGAGCAAAATGCATCCTTCTTTTTAACAGCCAACCTTTTTCAGCACACCACAGGATGGCAGTAGACAGTTTGCATGTTTCTTTTTATTAAGTTTACAACAGTTGCATTTCTTAGTACCTTGTCTGAAGTAACGCTTCCATAGGTGTTAGGCGATCCTGCAACTGTCGGGACACAGCAGTTAGCAACGATGCACAAGCTGTACTACATCCTGCCAAATCTTCATCCTTTACATAATTCAGCAATACAAAATACCAATACACAGATCCTGTATTAAAAAATAAAAGAATCATTTCAGGTGAAACATGATTCAAATTTTCCACTCAGAAAACATACTTCAAAGCATAATCAATGAAAGTGGAAAATTACATTTCTAGTGCTTAATGAATACAACCTAGGAAACATTCTATGATCCTATGATTATCCCTCTCCTCCTTTTTTGAGAGATTTCAATTTAGAATCATTCTGTAATCATTAGTTTCCACATGTACTTCAAATTCTCTTACCAACCAATTCATAATTGGAAGAAAAAAAGGTTCCCAATGACAGTGTCCCACATTTCGTTGCTTCTGCCCACTGTTTCTACTAAGCACAACAATCGAACTGTTCTTCATTTATTAAGGTGCTAGGCTAGGGGTTTCAATCCCTTCAGAGCTAAGTCTTATTCTAGATTCAATTCCTCCTCTCCCTTTATCCTCTGTGTTCGGCTGCTGTGTCCCTATTTCGTATCTAAAATTTCCTTACAGATGAGTTCTGGAAGCAGACTGAAGTGGCTCTGTACACAAACAGAAACTCTGTACAGAAACTTCAGCTTCCTCATCCTCCTCCCCCTGTGCATTCATTCCATACCCTCAACAGCAGCATATCAAAAGTTTCTATCTGAGTGGTAGCACAACAAGCATTTCAGACTGCAAACTAATTTTCGTGCAAGACTCCTTGGTGATGCCAAGCTAGATGCAATTCAACAATGACATACTGTGAAAAACACCAAAGCAGGCCTTGCCACCCCAAGTACAGGTGCTCAAAGTCATCTTTCCATTTTACCTGGCACTCAAACAGCTCTAACAATGGTGCTACCATTTCTCTCCAATGTACATGAGGAAGGAATTTACTTGACTTGAAAATTCCAGAAGTAACAGAAACTGATGGCTACCTGCACATCATTCAGCCAGGATCCCTGGAATAAATGCTCCAATTTTCAGAAATAACAGATAATCCTGACTCTCACTTATGCCAACAGAAGGTGTGGCTGCTCAACACCTTTTGCAAATCTTGCAAAACTTACTTGAGCTCTCCCCAAAATACTAGTGCCTTAGCACTGTTTTAAGCAAGGTAATTTGCTTACAATTCCATCATCTACAAATGCATGTTCCATACTCGGATACCACCTGACCAGACCACTCCAAGAAGCAATTTGTACTAACTGAACAATTACCTAATTCTTATTTCACAACAGAGTCCAACAAAACATGCCAAACAACAAATGTGCTGTGTATGCTTATGTCAACAAACACTGTATACATACCACCTGTTGCAGCAGCAGGCAAAAGAGGCATATTGTCAAGTAAAGCTTTTAGAAGAACGGACCCAAATCCCTGCTGACTCGGGTCACATCTGCCATTGCTAAAAAAAAAAAATACAACACATAGGCACTTTAACATTTAATGAAGAATGCAGGAAACATGAAATCTCCTCCAGAAGATGGAAGTTGAAAGACTGATATTCTTTGCAGTCATACCCTAACACATTTTTCCTCAACAGAAGATCTTCTAAATCTTGCTGGTTTATAAACCCAATGTTAAACCATAACAAACACAATTCAGGCTGCATGCAGAAACATTGATACATATATATAAATATATTAAAACAATTAGCATTGACTGACCTGATGCATAGTGCAAGAAATCGTGCACATTTGTGAGCTATGCTCCGCCCAGCTTCAAAGAAGCAAACACGTATTATATCAGAGACACATTTACGTGTTTTAGAAAGCAAGCTGTCATTTCCTTCCTTTGAGCTGTAAAAACAAGTTGCGCACTTTAGACAATCAACTACAACTTTTATTTTTTTTAACAGAGCTCATAATGAGAAACAGCTATGCTAATTTAAACAAAATCTCCATCTCACCTGCCAGGTCCATTTGAATACACTCCTGCCAGCCAACAAAGCGTGTCTAGTACAAGACTCTGAGCATGTTCTGTAGTCAGACCATCATCAGATTTCTTGCAAAGAGTGGCAAGTAGCTTCTCATGGAACTCTGAAAACTGTAACATGGCACACCGTTGAACTCTAGGGAGGAGGGGAGAGAAATAAAAACCAGAATTATCCAATACAGCCATTCTCCCCATTAAAGTGTCCCTCCAGCTTTCTATAATTTCTTAGGAACAGCAAGAAAAAGATGCCAGTATATACACTTATATGATACTTTCCATGCACATATTCCCAATCTTCCTATTTTCTGCTCACAAATGTTCCAGGTTACTATGTATTTGATAACCTGCAGGGTATTTTTTTTCCTATTAACTTGTCCAGTAACTTCCAAACAAACTTTCATCATCTACAACAGTGTTTGGCAACCACCTGCAATAACCCGCAGCCTCTTTGACCTCTTTAACCTCATTATAGCTAGTGTCACCATTGTGAGGTGACAGTTGATAATACAAATTAAATACTGTATTATTTGTATTTAGGTCTGTAGTTCTAATCCATAGAGACTTTAACAATTTTTTCAGTAACAATTTGTTAATTAAATTTGATTCTGAACTTTGTCAAATAATACAGTCTATGCTGTAAAAAATAAGACAATATGTGAAAACAGAAAGAAGAGATCCTTCCTTTTAAAATAATCTGTCAAAATAATTCACATATTTTAGGAACAAAACTTACTTCCATCTGCCTTTTCAAACCAGGCAAATAATCACTCAACATACAACTTCATGCATGGTGTTATTCTGCCACAACTCACACAGCACAATGCCCTTGCACTCACAATTTACAGGACTTCCAATATAAAATAGATTTATGAAACGACAACTTTAAACCATGGTATGACCTGCTTTATTTTAAGGAAGTATTTTACAAAAAGCACAAAAACCCCTGGTTTTCTTTAGAATTAAAAAACATCTACTAACCTTTCCTTTGAAATTGAAGTTTTTTTAAATCTTCGAATTGTTACAGAGACTTCTTGAAGTAAGTCACAGCCTCTCAGGTTATCTGATTTTCTTGAAGAATTAGTGGCTTCAATTTTGCTAGATGGCTTTTCCTGGTTTATGGGAGGTGGGGAGGGAAATGGATAAATCACATTGTTTGACTGCTTCATTTGTATACCTTGTTCAGTGAAGCGCATACAGTTCAGTAAAGTCTCTCACTCATTTTGAGCATTGCACTTTTATTCATTAATTGTTGTAATACAGAACAAGTTTAACAACGTTCTGTAATTTATAATGGTCTAACCATTCTAATAATGTCCACAAGATGCTCATCCTATCATCCAATCTTACAACTACAGGAATCAAGAGTTAAATATGCATACAAACACACACACAAAAATCTTCATAAGAGGATGAGTTATATCAGCTACTAAAAACACTGCCAATTCTACAACTTGAACACAGATGTCTTTCTTGGCTATTAATTACCTTGCCTGCTGCAACCTTTGCCAACAATGAAGCAAGGGAATGACCTTTGTTAGTCTGAGGTTTTAGAGATGGTATTCTAACAACTGGTCTAATGCCACCATTGCAGATTTCCTCTGTTCCTCTGTCATTCACTGCTTTAACATGAATTAAAAACGAGCGGTACTTGCCACCAGCCATGCCTAAAAGTGGGGGAAAAAAAAGGTGGGGTTGGAGAACCTGCATAGTTTACTAGGGCAAATTGTAAACATATTTAATCTTCACCAACATAGTATACAAGCAAAGGTCAGCTACATTAATTCCAGCACTACAGCATCAATTCAAAAAGGTAACTCACTATTGTGTTATAGAGCAAAACTTGTCAATGTGTAAACAAATACATGCAAACCAAAGTCTGACAACAAAAGTATGACATGCACTTGACTCACATATAATTTGTAGGAAGAGTATTATAAACTAGTTTACCTTTAACAAGCTTTGGACTTGTTAGTGTCAACATTCCAGCATGTCCTGATAGATCAAGTCCAGCAGCCAGCCATACTGGACCACAAAGTATATCTTCTTTGTGTTCCTCCAGAAACGGACACAATCTAAGACCTTAAAAAACATGAGTAATACGTATCTGAATTAGTCATAATTAATTAAAAATTATAATTTTTTCATGGGTTAAAAATGCACCGTATCAAACTCTAATCACTAAATACACATAAAATCTATATAAAAAAACTAACAATTACTTGAGGTTCACCTTAGCCATTTTCCTGTGAAATAAAGGTAAATGACAGTTTTCAAAGCATTTTCAGTTATTTTATATGGATATTTACACTGATTGGCTCATCAGAGCCACAAAATAAACAACAACAACAAAAAAATGAACTAACATATTCTGATCCACAACTCTCATTGCACTGGGTGTTTTCTAAAGCAGGACAGAAGAGTTAAAAAAAAAAAAAAAGACTAATTTTTTTCTCCTATGGTATACTGAAGTTATTGAAATTATCATTCACTCATCTTCTGCTTCTTTCTCAGCGTGAAAAATGCTTTCCAGCACTTTTTCTTATATCATCTCTTTGATTCCTTCCATCCCCACCCTTTGCAACACCTTTCTTAAGAGTCACAGAATGGTTTGGGTTGGAAAGGACCTTTAAAGTCATGCTCTAGATAAGCCTGATCACAAGAAAGGAAAAAAAGGTGTAAATTAAGACTTCTAAAAGGGCGGAGAAAGAGAGTCATAGTTCTGGAATTGATTAACTCCAACCATAAATTTTTCATCTGCAGCCCTCCACATTCAGATCCAATCTGTTTGCCTTTCAGAGTCTAACAGATGTTGCAGAAGAGTACTGGTTAAAAAAAATAAAACGTAATAAAAACAGATACAGAAAATCTGATACAGCTGAAAATCAACCTGACTAGCTAAGAATTATTTACCAGCTGTTTATTTTTCTTGGTTTACAGCAGCAGTCTCTACCAAAGCCAGGTATGCACAGAAAAATTCTACTGAAACTAGCTAAGAAAGGAAACTTGCAGTAAAATACAGCTGGAACAGGGTAAGAGTTTGAGTTACAAAGATGCCATATCAGTCTACTTCATAAAATTGAATTAAAATAAACACTAATCTGCTTTTAAGCATCAAAACTCTCCTGCACCATTTTTGGGGTGTGTGTGTGTTTGTGTTAAATTTTCAACTTAGGCAGTAAACAGGCCAGTTAGAGAGGCAATATTGAACAGGGCTGAGAATCCATATATTTTAAATGGCTAGGAATTTTTTGCAGAGAATTTCTGGTGTATCATTAAAAAAAGAAAAAAACAAGCTCATATATTACACAAGGCATAACAAGTTTAATTTAACTTACATTGTGGTTCCTCTACATCCATATACTGCATTTCTTCATTGAATTCGACTAGTCCTGGTTTTCCATTTCTCTCCACTTCAATATTATGAGCTGGAGATAAAGGAAATGTGATCTGCCTATCTACTGCTGCTTCTGGAAATAAAAAATTAGCAAGATTTCATTAACACTGCTGAAGTCTCACAGAAAACAGAAGCAATAATTTTCATAGCAAATTTATCAGCTTTCTGCCCAAACCACTATTTCTAATATAGGCATGCTTTTCCTATTAGGACTGTAACTGAACTTGCAGCAAATAAGTTAAAAACTGTTTTTCTGAATGACCTGTAAACAGCCTGCTTTACTTCAACACTGCCCAAATTATGTTCTCCTAATAACCAAATACAGATTACTTCTATGTAATTAGATTCCAGGATTGAAAGTTTGATAATCTAAACTGAAAATAGCTGAACTGCTACTGCTGAAAATCAGATATTGTTTTGATAATGCTTAAATACAGCGGGTTTTTTTTTAATTAAATGGTTCTCATGAAAAGGACATGCAAATATACAACAAGAAACATATACAGTGAATTAAGTGCCAGATGAAAAACATCGGTTCCAAACCAGATGGATTATACCTCTGACCTTCCTGTTATTACACACTACACGTTTAACTGGCTCCAGGATTTCTGTTATACAAAAAACAATTGAATCGACTCTCCCCTACAGATCTTCCTTAGGTCTCACTACCTTAAAATTTCAGTGCCTTTCTCACCTTATGGAGGAAGAGAAGGTAAATGTGGGGGGAAGTTAAGTCTGAAGTAATCTTCAGTCTGAAGATTTTATACATTTTTAAAGAGCCCACCACACAATCCTGAATATTCCCTTTCCCTGGGATTAGGACATTTTCGTTAATATCTAATGTGGATATAAATTATCTAAGTTTGTCATCCCTTATAATAATACTACTAGTGCCCTAATACTTCACTTAGTAGTGAACAGAAACAAAGACAAATGTCATTAAGGTCCTTTTTCCAAAATCCAAGAAACTGAAAGATGGTAGGAAACAGCCGTAATGCAGTAACACTAGAGAGCATGTTCGTCAGCTGAAGCTCCCCAGTCTCACTGTATCAAAAAGAAGAAAGATCTTGCCAAGGTCACCTTGCAGGGACTCTCACATCCCCCAGCCCTTTTCAGACTGTCTGTGCATACCCTGGCCCTCCACTCCATGCTTTACACATCCTATCCATAACAGAAAAAAAGTAAATTTCATAAAATTGCATGTGAGGAAGTGAAATGTCACTTTCTGGAAGACCTCTGTCATGTCCTGTGTTCAGGGTATGCTGCACTGTAAAGCATTCACAAAAAGCTCTAGGAATTCATTTCACAGCCAAACCACATGCCTTCAAAGAAGCAACCTGATCTAGTTGAGTATGTCCCTGCTCACTGCAGGGGGTTGGACTAGATGTCCTTTAAAAGTCCCTTCCAACCTATTCTTTGATTCTATGAATTATCAACTCATGGAATTGTTTGCTCAGCAATTATTAGAACTGAAACATCAAGGAAATGGGTTTAGCGTTTCACAGGTGAAGATTTTCAGATTAATTCTGACATCCAGATCTGAAAATGATCCAAATTTTAAAATTCATGCTGAAAACAAAGCAGGTTCCATTCAGATGAGCAACACGGAATATTTGTCTTATTTTTCAACTTGATAGAACAAAATTCTGCTACATGTTGAAAATAAGGTTTTGCTTCAAAAATTAAACAAAGGAAGATCCTGCAAGAATATATGCTGACTACTGTCCTGTAGTCACAGCTAGCTAAAACTCTTTATACCATCTTGTATCCTAAAATAATACACTTTCCTCCTAGAACATCACTATGCTAGAATATTTTATTCTTGGGTAACCACTAGTTTATAGTATTTCTTTAAGGAGCATCTCCAGCCCTTTTTTTTTTCTTGTTAAACAGTAGGAGGTGCTACAGCATCAGAAGTTGTATGAAAGCATGCCAGTGATCTTTGGAACACCTGTATTCCTTTTTGAAATATACACCTCTGTGACCCTTGTTTAACTGGGATGTTCTTACTTGGCATTTAAAAAAACAACAGGGGGGGGAAAAAAAAAAAAAGACCTTTAAAAATCATGCTTGCTGTTCTCCCCAATTAATTTTATATTCAGCAGCCGTTTTAATAATATCCAACACCAAGATTTCTCTGAAATACTAAATTCCTAGAAGCTTTCCAACAGAGGGGGCCAGATAAAAATAACCAATTAATAACTTAATAAAAGGAAGTGCTGCATGTAATACCTTCCATCCCTAGCAGACAGGGCAGCAAGACATTCAGTGAACACTCTCACCACACAAAAATCCCAATGGAGGCACAAACTCTTCCACATCAAAGAAGTGACTTTTCAATTTACGCTACCCCCTCACAGGTCCCCTGAGAGCTAGTAAGATGCAGAGTCCAGCTAGGAGTCTTCCCAGCGCAAGAGCATTCCTAACTTTGGTCTACCCTGTCAAAGCTGCAGGGAGCAAAAGGTGAAATCTTACTGCAGCTTTCACATAGCTTAGTTAATGAGCCAGATGAATTTCCATGGAGACCAGGTTTTATCTACTGTAACAAAAAAAAAAACAGCTGTGCTATTTTCTCTTACGCATCCAAGAGGCACTGACAAATAATTTCCTTCTGTGACTTGGAATAGTTATTATAATTTTTTTGAAAATACATAAAAATCTTAAGAGCACCATTTGTTTCATCAATCTTGAGGATGACTTACGATTGACAATGTCTTTTTTTCATGACTGCAGGATTCAAGCAGTACAGAATAATAATTGATTTCAACCTTTTTGAGCAACGCACTTGTATTTGTATAAGATTCAGGATTTTGCAACTATTTACCCAGTTTATTTCCCCAATTTACATTCAAACATGGTATGTGAAAACAGACCATAATGCTGACAAAGAGAATTAGATAAAAAAATCAATTACACCATTTCAAGCCATTCTTCTAACATATATCCCAGAGAATATTGAGTTTGAGAAAAGAAATAATATTCTGAAAGACAACTTAAGTTATTTCTTACCATTGACTTTTCCTAAGCCTGGAGCTTTATTTTTCAGTAAAGTCACTTGAATCTGGGGAATGTTTGTGATGTTTGAATTCAAAACAAATTTGAAATCCACATGTCCAACCATACAAGCTTTTGGTAGAACCAGTTCAAAGACATGCTCATCCCAGCTGTTGCTGTCAGGAAAAAAAGACAACAATGAGCAAGTGCTAAAAGAAAATTCAGATCAAATGAGCAGCATTACCCAGTATATTCTCCATCTACGCACACTTTCTTTAACAAGAAGAAATTCTTAATTTATGTTAGTTGACATCCACATTGAATTCTGAAGTAAAAGTCTTCCAAGCTGCAGGTAATAGCATTCATTTTGTGAAGAACATGTTAAAAGCCAATTGGTAAGAGAGACTGAATCAATGTTTGGATAAAAGCAGCAGCGAAAAGATTCCCTAATACCTTCATTACCGTTTTTTTTTCCAGCATTACTATAAATACCACTGACTTATTTCTAGAAATAAAAATATTTATATACATATATATTTTAAAAAAGAAAAAAACACTAAAAAAAAAAAGGATCTACCAATCAGTGAAGTGTATGAAAGTATGCTAGTAACTACCTTGCAAACTCTTAACTTGACCACCATTTTCCAGTGGTACAACAACCATATCCAGGAGACTCAAAATACTAGTTTAAAAATATTTTTAAATGCATTTCATTTATACAGGGTAAGGAGTGCTTCTTACCAGGTGCACACTCAGAAGTCTGTGCTGTCTAAAATGGATGCAGCTTTCTTTTAATTAGTTATCTTTTCCTTTTGAAGACAACTTGTGTTTAGATTTAAAGTGTAAAGTCAAGATAATAAGCACCCCTCAATGATCAGTTCCATAGTTTGATACACTAAGGTTTGCAAAAAATAGTTCAAAGCAAAGAGTAATTAAAATAAAATTAATCATGTGTCAATTGTCACATTTCTATACACTTTTAGAGTAACTGCACTTCCTGATCTTCTCAATTTATCAGTAAATTATTTTTTTAAAATGTAATAACTTAAGAGCCTGTAATTATTTAATTGTATGAAAGTATGCTAGTAACTACCTTGCAAACTCTTAACTTGACCACCATTTTCCAGTGGTACAACAACCATATCCAGGAGACTCAAAATACTAGTTTAAAAATATTTTTAAATGCATTTCATTTATACAGGGTAAGGAGTGCTTCTTACCAGGTGCACACTCAGAAGTCTGTGCTGTCTAAAATGGATGCAGCTTTCTTTTAATTAGTTATCTTTTCCTTTTGAAGACAACTTGTGTTTAGATTTAAAGTGTAAAGTCAAGATAATAAGCACCCCTCAATGATCAGTTCCATAGTTTGATACACTAAGGTTTGCAAAAAATAGTTCAAAGCAAAGAGTAATTAAAATAAAGTTAATCATGTGTCAATTGTCACATTTCTATACACTTTTAGAGTAACTGCACTTCCTGATCTTCTCAATTTATCAGTAAATTATTTTTTTAAAATGTAATAACTTAAGAGCCTGTAATTATTTAATTGTAAAACTGAGTACACTAAGAAATTGAGTACACTGCTGTAAATATTGGTTAGATGTTTTTCTAAATTACAAAAAGGTATTTTAAATCAAATATTATGCTATGCATTGAGTATGTGCAGAAAACCATTTCAAAATAGATTAAGGATTGGTAGAACTATATCTTATTCTTTGTATTTTTTTCAGTATTATCCCTGAAGGTCGTATCTCCCTCAGACAAGTATAATAAACATACTTCCGATGGATTCCAGGCACTCAAAATGAAATGGCAGGCTAGGCGTTCAGAACAAGCAACATAGAAAAACAGTGATTTGCGGAGGAAGGATGGATAGAAGCAAAAGATGGAAGGAAGAGAGTTTGTGGTTATGATTTAAGAATCCACAGAGAAGAATTTTCTGCTAATAGTACAAATAATTCAGGAAAATAAAATAAAACGAAAACTTAATTCTACAACTCCAGGGAAAAAAAACCCCCACTCTTAGCAAATGTAACACTAAAAACTTAAAATCACTCATGCCTTTCCTGTGGCTTGGAGAAGATGTAGCCCAATGTAAAACAGGGAGAGATTTGGGGGTGATTTTCCTACTGTGTCATGCAAAGCATCAACTGAATGAGACATTCAAAGGAACAAGCCTTCTGAAAGGCCAAATAATAATCTGGGCATTCAGTTTGAGTTCAAGATCTGGTACAAAATCAGAAATTAATTATAAACTGGTTTGCCTACAGTAGTCTGTATTTTGCATACAATGCATACTTCCATATTGAATTACAAGTCATTTGTCTACTCCAGAAATCTATTTTTGACAGAATTCAGCAGCAGATACCCTGAAGGAAGTTTTACGTATCTCTCAATAGGCATGCATGGAATAATGATCCTCCATGAAGGTGTCACATTAACCCAATAGTGAAAAGATCTTACACCTGTGGCAGTGAAGTTCACAATCTAATTCAGCTATGAGTGAAAAACTCCCCATTAAGCACATCCTCTTTATTAATGTGTAGTTTCAGAGAAGGTAAAAAAAAAATGTACTCAATATTTTAGCATATGCATCCTAAAATACCACTTTTCTGTGGTAAACAAATGCAAGTTCTTTTAGCAAGGAACCTCACCTTTGAAACCCTTCTAAGTCTATAGCATCTTTTTAAAGAAGAATACACAATCAAGACTGTTCTAAATGCTAATATACTACCATCCTCACAACTACGAAGTATTTTCCACCACACTTTTTCATTCCTTTTCTAGAACATCTCATCTTCCCCTACAACTGAACTTTGAGCTGCAGACACATTTCAAGAGTTTAAACACTGGAAAGCACAACAGTATCTAGCTCTTACTTTTTCCACATATTATGTGAAATATTATAATGAATATATAAAATATTTCCTGTATAAATTTGGGTAAAACTTGGGAAACTCAGAGGTGACTGTTTTATCAAAGCACATTAGGAATTTATGTACTTTGCTTAACAGGATTAACTCAATTTAACATTTCAGTTAAATTACCAGTGAAGATAAACCACCAATTTTTAGATAATTCCTACACTAACCAGAGTCTACTTTTTCTATTTTTTTGTTACACAGCCTTTGAAAAAACAAAGTATGGACTGAAAAGGCATGAGTGTAATATAATGTAATTTCCAAAAATACATTTATGGGATTATCTCCTTCAATCTATTTGAGAAACAAAAGAATTACCATATCAAACTGCATTACTCATCTCTCTAACCCTGTAATCCCACTTCTTGATAGGAATCAGCATGAGACACTCAAAGAGGAGATAAAAGGAGTGGAGATATTAATAATCCAGAATTTAAAAAGTTTCTTTCCAAATAATTTTTAATTAAGAGCTAATGTTGCTCTAAATCCTAAGACTGTATTTTCTACCCTATTAACAAAGGGACTGTAATTTAATAATTTTCATCATGAGTCATTTAGCAGCTGTCAAAGATTTCCAGTACTAAACCAAAACATTTAACTTTACCTCTTTATATTCTTGTTTTACTGTGTAGCAGGCAGAATTCTTTTCCTCTAATGTAACAAATATTAATAAACTAATGTTTCACCTATCAGCTTTCAATTAACACCTATTACCTTCACTGTCTGCTTCCTTATTTTATAGTGGTAGGGTTTTAATTTTCAACTGTTACTGAATGCACCAAATAATTAAGGTCTAACTGAAGTAATTTTGCAAGGAACCATCTTCTTTCCACCTGTTACATACATACTGTCTTGCTTACACAAAAAAAAACCACAAGACAAACGTGCTTTTTAAAGCCTGTAACACACTGCAAGTTTTTAACCACAGCTTATGAACATTCAATCCAATCAATCTCAGCTCATTTTAGGTGTCAGCCCTGAGAATGACTGCAACTATTATTACCTTTCAGACCTGTTATCCCACTTGAAATGCTTCATTACCACATGATAGCTCTCATTTAACTTACATGACAACCTTTTTTCTCCACATACGATCTCTAGCTTCCCAAGCATCCTTTGGCTGTTTGTTTCCTCTGTAGGGGCATTTACATTCTAAATTACTATCCAAATCTTATACATCAGTGGGACAGATGTGTGACAGCCTGAACCAAAAGGTCTCACAGTATCTTATTATGCACATTCCTTAATAAAACACACAACACAACTCATACCTATATTTTGTTTCTCAAAGCATTTTTCAGAAAAACTATGCAAAGCTACTTCAGGTAGGTTTTAAGCAACTTTTCAAGAAGGCTGCATCATTGGTGTTCTAGTCTGCAGGATCCCATGTGAATTTCAAGTTCTCATGCCAGGTGTGAAAAAAAGACTAAGAGGTAGTACACATACTATGTCAGTGCAGTTACTTTCAATGAAGATACTGCCTTATTTTTAGCATAACTGGAGCTCTACACTGCTTAAGCAAATGTCAAGCATATTAAGATTTAACTTGACATGAACAGACATAAATACACATTCTATCTTCACTTTAAAAAAAAATTACAATATGATCTTGCTTAGGGCAACTAATTAGACATACTGGCACCTGCAGCTGGCATTTTCTGATTAAAAATGTACTAAGAATGTGTGCATGCATAAGTCAATCAGACTCTTATGGAAAAAAAGTATATCTGTAATTCTGTTGAATATGAGTGTCAAATTATATAATGAACTGAGAACATTTGGCAAACAAAAATACACAAACTCAAAACTTGACTTTTCAATTTGTATCAAGGTCCACTAAACCAACTCTAACAATTTCAGAAAGAGCTACAATGCAAACTACCAAACAGTGATTATTATATTTGAAAGTACACATTCTTAAACCTGCACATTACTAAAATCAAATAAATTGCATTAAATTTGTGACTATACCAGCTAGATGAGCTAGTTAAGCAATACACACAAGATTTTTTTTGCACTATTACCCTACATACCTGTCTGTCTGTAGCTTCCAAGTTCGAGTATGCTGAGCTGCATCTCCATGGTGCTGCTGGTGCAAATGCTGAGGATGGCGCCTTTGCTGCTGCTCTTGCTGGACTTCTACCCAGCATGGAGGGACTGTGGCTGAAAACCGTGGTGTCAAAGTCTCAAAACGGGTCAGTTCCACCAGGGATGTCAGTGTTTCAAGGGAAAATGGTTGGTCCACCAAAAGATCAACTCCTGAATAATTACAGAACATACATCAATTACTACTTAGGTATTTTTTCCAGAACCCTATTAACACTTTGAAATACCCCCAAACTGCCATAGGTAAAATTAACACATTGTATGACTCTTTCATGAACAAATCAAACACACAAAACAAACAAAAAAACAACAATGAAAAAAAGCCACCAACACAAGCAACCAAACAACCCTAGCCTTAAAGACAGTGTCCTTGGAAGACAACTTATTTGGAATAAATTTTCTAAGTACTGAGAGCTCTGAGCATGCTACCTTGAATTCAACCAGAAGCATCAGGAAAACGCAGTAAGCCAGCTACACTTTGATGATATACAGCTGATTAAAACATTTTTTTAATATCTTGACTGACTCAGGAAAAAAAACCAAACCCAACCAAACATGAAAATCTTATAGTTCATGAAAACAGACGTGGAATTACTATGCAGTTGTAACATTTTTATTGCTGTCCAAAACATTACTTTGGCATCTGCTTATCAACAGACTCAAAGATTTAGGATTTTTAGGAGGATTTAGTCCCACCAGTGTGCTCTGTTCGTTTCCTGAAATGCCTGTATGCTAATGCACGCAGCATGGGGAACAAGCAAACACACTATGTCAAATTTCATAATATTTCAAGTATGTTGTCTTAAAAATGCATTTTGGAGGAAATATTTTAGTTGTTGTGGCTTTCAGAAAGAGAAAGTTGGCTACCTGGCTACTAGTGTCACCACCTGGGGAGGAGGGGATTAAATACACTGATACAAATACCATTCCCATAGTGAAGTCTGAACCTATACCTTGCAGAGCAAGACAAGTTGAAAACAGGATAACAAGATTGCATCCTCCAACTTGAGACCAGAAAGGCACATGCAATTCTTCCAGAAAAGTGGAAAAGCTCAAGATCAGATACCCAGAGTCAGCCAGAAAATTCACTCTCATTGTAACAACTAGGGTTTCTACTTTTTAATCTAGGAAGCACAAAAAAAGCTGAAGAGATTAGAAATTAGAAACGCTTTGGAAATTTCATTTCAAGAATACAACAGACACGTTCATTTTAATTTTTATTTTTTACTGTCAAATGTGAACCTCATTAGCTACATGACACTGCAATAAGAAGTGAAATCATAGCACAAAATGTGCAACAATTCTAGATTTGAATAGACTGGCCTTTTTCTGCTTCGTTCTCACTCCCTCTCTAAAATTACAAATTCAGACCATTCAGAGCAATCACATGTAATGTCGTACCAACCTCTAAAATTGAAAAACTAGGGACTTAACTTTCCAGTGTTGTCATATATACTTGGCTTCTTTTGCACAATTACATGTTTTTTTTTAATATTGTAAAATTGAGTAATGACAAAGTGAAATTTTAATAGACAACTTAAAAAAAGGAATAAAGGTTTTAAACTGGTTAGAAAACTATTTTTATTTTTAGCTTGTTTCTGTTTCTTAAAAAAAAAAAAGCCTTATTTTAGATCACTTCACCACAAAAAACTCTCAGTTCCTTAAGAGGAAATAATATTTTTAACCTAATCTGAAGGTCTTTTCCAACCTACATGATTCTATGATTCTCAGATTTATGATTTGGTAAGTTTAACTTGCTTCCTTCTAAACCCATACAATTTTAGATGTATGCAAGTTGTAAAGGCAGTCTAGACAACATATTTTAAGAAATGCATTCAAGAATGCAAACAGCAGAGAAAAATACACACAAAAGATACCCACAGTATACATGAACAGTATATATAGACAAAAGGTTGCACTTGTTGCTGTGGTTTCTGTACTGACCACAGCAACTTCTAGCTATGGTTTCAGAGAACACTGAAGTGATTTCATAAGAATGCCCCACTGCTGCCTGCCATCAGCTGTGAATGAGATATATGCAGATCAAGACTTCCTGCTCAGTCAGATCTGCCTAGGAGTTAATTTTCCCAAAAAGAAAGCTTTCTGTTGAGCTGTGTCCCTGTCTGAAAAACATGCTAAGACAAAAGTGGAAAACATTTCTAAGCTGTCAGCTCAGAAAATCTTTGGACAGTCCTAGCCATTATTCACACATTCTATGCTAAGGATCCAGTATTACTGACTGCAGTAACCTTAGCATGGATAGTTCAGACTAACCACCATTTGGTTTCAAATCTTTATCCCAACCCCCTCATTTTAGCACAGGCTTCCTATGACTAGTAAGTTTTTCTCACAGCTTTTACTGACTCAGTTTGAGGCCACTGCAAAACACTACTTGATTTGTCTGATCGATACTATGGATCCAACAACTCTTTGGTCAAGCAGCACAACTACTTAAAAGAGGACCTGCAGCTTGTGGACAAAGATACATTTATACTTTGAAGACTACTACATAAGTAAATCCCTTTCTTATTTCAATAATCCATATTCAAGCCCATACTGCAGGCTGGATGGGGACAAGAACAAGAAAAAAAAAAGCCCATTACAGTACTGGCAGAATTTAAATGGTAATTATAATTGATTGAACAGATTAGTCAAAGTTTCCCTTGGACTGGAAGTCACTTAAATCTGCTGATAAGCTGCTGCACAGGGAATGCATATATTGAAGCACATCTATGTTCTGGTTGTTGATGGTCCTTATTGCTATATTTGCCACTATCAAAAGACGAAAGATGCAGAAGAAAGCCACAGACTTCTTTCCCTCACTGACGTACAATGGCTTATTACCTAGTGATTTTCAACTTCAAGAATGGCTTCTTTCATGAAAAAGGAGGAGAAATTTAGTCCTCAAAGCAGAGAAGACAGCAACTGCTGTACTGCTGTTTACAGATAATCTAATGACAAAAACCATCTTTTCCTTCCCTCTTTTGATTGCTCTTGTGGAGTAAAATCAGAGGTCATACAAAACACAGCACAACACAGCTTAGAAGTGCTACAAGGCTGGAATGAAGCAGGTGTTTGAGGAGAAAAACAGCAAGCAGCCTGTTGGCAGCAAAGATGCCATGTTCCAAAATGGTCCCTGTACTGCCAGTCAGTCCCAGTCCCCTTCCAGCTATTTTTTGTACTCTGCAGCTGCAGGTAAAAACAATCTGCACCACACACTCAAAAACCAACATCACTTTTCTTGAAGAGTCATAGCTACAGGAATGATTAATTTCTCCTGGATCAATGCTTTCTATTATTTATTCTTATATTTTATAGTCTGTTCCCAGTATACCCCTATTTCTATCCCATCAGATAGGACCAAAGCCTCTAAACTCTGACCGAACTAAAATAAAACAAAATGCTTTGTGTCTTTATCTTCAACAATTTTAGGTTAAAACAAAATGAAAACCTAACGGCCTTACAGCTCTTTATAAACAATCCCCTTTAAAACACAAAACAAGGCTACATAAATATATACACTTTAAAAACTTCAACAAGACTCAAATATTCCTCAGGATTAGATTTGTTGTTAAATTTTAGTAGAAAGAAAACATCTTTGATGAGGACTGAGAAAAGATCAAGAGGCCCACACAAGAGTTCAACTGTACTGCTTGAATATAGTGAGCATGAGTTTCACTCAACGCAGCAATACCTCTTGAATACGTTCTGTACAGCTTTATTAAAAAGGCCTGTACAACTACTGCATTAAACTTTAAGACTATTTTACATAATGAACATACAATTTTAATTCCAAATAAAGAGCTCAAGTCTATTTAAACTATGACTGCACAATTACCTGTTTCTCCCTGTCTGCCACAGTTAAAGTAACATGTATAAATTGGAAAAAGGGTTTGTTTGTTTTTTTTTAAAATCAGGACCTGCTGAAGTTCTATACTAGTACATAAGCAAATAATAGGCACACATCAACTACAGAACTCCAACTTCAGGCAGCAAAAATGTATAAGCAACATGCTACTAAATAACTCAGTCATCTTAATAAAATCCAAACTGTTTTACTTATGATACATTTAAACATGTGCAATTTACCTGTAATGCCTGGACTAGAAGGGTTAGATAATGGCTTGGTGCCTTCTGATGACTGTTCTATGCTTTTGGAAAGGGATCCATCTACAAGTATATCAGCTTCATCTATGTCATCACAGGTCCCTCCAATCTGAAGGAAATGAAGTTCTCCACCTAAAATCAACACAGACAACAAAAGCAGCGAGTTTAGATAAGCACAGAGCTAAATTCAACTCACAAGACAGGCTTGCAGTTGCAGTGCTACACAATTATGACAATAATTAATAATTATGCAGGACCTGAAACCAGTAAGATTATATGGCAATACTCATTTTGCTTCACTACTACAAAAATTTTCAGGGTTAATGCAAAACAGAACTACAGAACTACTGATTTCAGCTGTCAATTGCTTAAGAGGAAAACAAGTATTAGGGGAGAAGGGGATTAAACCATAATTAACTGAAGAAACACCAATAGAAATGCAAAATAATAACCATTATGACCCTTTCCATAATGTCAATGACACTTTAAACAAAAAGTCCATCATGTCAACTGAAGGCCTACACTACCTTATTTGTACAGTTTGCATAGATGTCCTGTAACATTCAGTATCTGACAACTGAAAAAAAACAATTCCCCACTGAAGTTTAACTAAGGGGCTCTTCACATTGTTTCATCAGACCTAGAATAACACCACTGATCAGGTCAACTGTCACAACAGCAAGTCCAAAATTTTCAAGGGATACAATGTTTCAATAGAGCTTAAAAACATTCAAAGTTGCCCATTATCCACCAGCACAGACATACACGGATTAATTCTGTAATTTACAGAGAAGTCACCAACAAGGAATGCTCAATTTTGCAGGAGGCTGGGGGAAGTGGAAGGGCTGTTAACAGTTTTAGAAGCTACAAACATCCTACTCAGCAGGACTTCATTAGAGAAGAAAATCCTAGGGTAAGGCTTTAATAGTTTTCCTGAAAATTGATTACAGACTATCCTTCAGCACCTGACTAATATTATGACAAACCCTGTTATGCAAATTATCCAGGTAATGAGAAGCAAACAAACTTGAAATAATAGACAATTAAAAGCCAAGACAAAAACTTGATCAGCAGGTGCATGTTTTCCCCTGTGAGAGGTGACGGGGGCAAAACAGAGAGTAACAGAGAAACACAGGGAGGTAGACGGTGAGCATATAAAAAGCAGAGAGCTGCTACAGAGCTTTTTTTAGATCTCAGTAAGATAGGCCTGACAACAAGTGGTTAAATAAAACAGCTGCTTTAACAATACAGAATAAAAAGAGGAATATAATAGCTCGAATGACCAAAAAGGAAGAACTTCCCCATGGAAAGGATTTGTGCAATGGAAAAATCCACCCAGGGTCTATGTGATGCTGCACAAAAGCGGTGCTCCCAGCATCTGAAAGGATGTGAGATTTCCTATATTTCTCTTTTTGTTCTATCTTATTAAAAAGGCTGTTTTTTTAAGCCATTTGTTGAAGGGGCCTTTCTCATAGAGCTCCAGTAAGAACCTTGTAGTGCCCCTCTCTCAGCCCCAACCCACCCCATGTACAACTTTACATTCCAAGTAGATCCGTAGAGCAGAGGGGGAAAAAACAGTTCTAGCAAGTAACAGTTATAATTTATTTAATCTCCTTGGAATTAAACAATTAAAAAATGAGCAGTTTTCCTCAAAGAGAATTAGGGACACATTTGAAAGCATGGGCCTTGACAGCTTCATTTGGTAACAAGCCAAACCTCAGTTTGTTTAATATTCTATTTACTGCTCAGAGATCAACGATCAGAATGATCTCAACAATCAAAACCAGCTAATCTTCTGTCTTCAAAAGGAAGTACACCCTTATGCAATGGAAATTCAACGTACTCACTTCCACCACCTGCCACTTTGGTGTTTCTCTTGCTATGAGCCATAAAAGAACTTCAGACCATGGTATTTTTTTCTGAGGGAAAGTTACACCATGGTCTCACATATTCTCTAGATGGTGGGGTCATGTTTGATTTTATAGAAACAAAACCTCGGTTCTTGTACCAAATTTCTGAGCTTCTGTCACTAATTAACAGCAGCAAAAACATCCTTACCATTTTCATCCGTACTACCAGGGGAAAGGGTAAAAAACCGTGCATTCCCGGAAGATTCCAGCATTTTTTCCAAGAAAAATTCTGTGCTACACTTGAGATACCTCACTTCCTCATATTTGTTTATGTAAAGCTTCTGTAAATAAGTTTATAATGAACTTCAGTTATAAAGTATAAAATTGTTACTGCTTGTGCACACTTTCCAAAACTCTGGACATGGCTTTGCTTCTTTCTTACAAAAAAGGTTTTTGCTCTCATCGAATAACCACAAAGATGACTTTCTGATGATTCATTTAATTATTTGTTTCAAAGATAATGTAGTTTCTATATTCAAGTGCCATGGAAATAAAAGAAAAAAGAAAAAGAGGAAAAGTCAATGCTGCTGCCTTTTTTTCCCCCCTTCATTATTACTGGCTCATGGTATGCACTACTAGGCTGAAACAGTGATTCATCTGATGTCTTCTAGTTTTAGCCAGGTAGTAAACATTGTACATAGTAGTTTTTCTGTAGACTTCTCTGCATGCACCACTTTGACAGAGGCAATAAACGCTTCCATTGAAGTATCAAGACGGTATGAGCTGACACCAACTTAGTCAGAGATCACAGAGTATAATAATTCCAAACCTGCATCACTATACTTCCCACACATAACACACTCAAAGCATTTTGAATTTAGTTCTGAATTGTATTTAAAATCTGTGATTTGCTTGGACTCAAGAACCTGGTGGGTTAAACAAATAGACAAAAAAAACCATATATCCATCCAAATAAATCCTAAGCTTCCTCCTGGCAGAACAGTTATCAGTTCCAGGAAAGCAGGATTGACACAAGTTTGAGTCCATGTCAGTGACTAGGCCACCGCAGTCAAAGCCAATCTGGTGAAATGTTCAGTACCCTGAACATATCCTTCACTCTGGCAGGAGTTTGGAAGAGTAACACAATTGTCAATAGCAAATCACGAGAACATGATTGAGCAATACCCAAACAGCTAAACAAATTTAGAAAAAAAGCCATACCACAGGAAACTACTCATTAAACAATTCAGCATCCTCCTTGTCACACCACTGGGCTGTGGAGAAAGGGTTAGTCCTAGCCATAGTAGCTCAAAACATTTGGAAAATGTTCTCCAGAAAGTGTCCCCAAAACCTCACTTCAACAGAATTTACACTCTTCTTAGACATTTCAGCTGTAAAAATCCATCTTGACTTATGTAAAAATAGAATGCAATTCAATAGGGATAAGTGAAATTAGTTGTGGCTAGCAAAAAATAATTAAATGCACCATTAGGGGATAAATAAAAATCAGCTAGCCAGCAGTTCTGTAAAAGCGGCTCTTGCGAGTCAGAGGATAAGCCTGATTAAATTTCCTGCTCGTAAGTGCAAACATCCCACTATGTACATGCACACATGGTATGTTGAGACTGCAAGCCGCTACAGAATTCTGTTCCATTCCAAGACAGACCCTACAGACAAAGGATCACCATGTCTCGTTCTGAGTATCTCATCAAGAAACGTGGTCTGACCTGAGAAGGTGTTTTAGGAGGGGAGAGTATGAGGGTTGTTTTTTCTTTCAAAGCCCCTGAGAAAAGTTTGAAATGGGTTGGAGATACTCAGCTTAAGAAAACAGATGGCTGGATGAGGACAGTACCTTCCACTCCTTTTTTTAAGCAATCACTTTACCATGTTTGTAAAGGACAGTATAACAGCAATTACTCCAAATCAGGAAGATTATACAGGCTAAACACTAGGAAAAAAACCAAAACATTATCATAAAGAACAGCAGGCATTTAAAAAAAAAAAGTGTTAAATCTCTATGTTGAAGGCCTTTGGAAACAGGCTGATCAACATTGTACTTCTGTAAGTGTAATTGATAATTGGTAAGTGTAATTGATCCTGATTTGAAGACTATTCCTTAGCATCACTTCCAACACTAATTCTCATGTGGAAAAAACTTGATCTCTCTCCAATCTCATTAGACCCCACTGTCTGTGAAGACAGAAAATAGAAAACACTAAACTGATTACTTAACTTCACCAGTTTACAAGGCTGACAAAGCCTAATGACATGGAAGAGACAAGATATCCAAACAAAACCAGAAAAAAGCTGCAGCTACACTAAATACAACTCAAGAGCAAGAAATTAAAGGGTAATCCAGTTCTGCCAGGTTTGCAACAAGAAAGTTAGCAAAGGCTTTCAACATACCAAAAGCCAGTCTAAAAATACCACTACTTCGTCTGACAAAGGGAGTGACTAGAAAAACTCACTATAATGTAGACAAGAACTTAGCACAATCATGTATATAGATAAGAAAAAAAATAAATAAATCACAAAACAGACACCTAAAGAAAAAAGTGTAAAAAGTGTAAAAAGATAGGGAAGACAGAGAAATGTATGTGATGGGTTACACTCAGTGTTTATGGGCTTCCAACTCTGACTTCAGAAATAGACAACATCCAAACTTAAACAATGTGATCTAGGAATCACTGTATGTGAGATAGGGAACTTCAATTGGAGCTGGTTCTTTTAGTCTGAAGGCTCTAAAGCAATATTGGCAGAAAAGAGAACTGAACAAAAAAGCACTAGAACTTTTCTTTCTTATGATAAAAACAAGTTGAAAAACTCATTTTTTGCCCTGCTTTTCCCCAGACTCCTATGAAACAATTACACTGAAAATATAACTAAATTAATTTAGGGAACTACTGAAGAATTACTTCTTAAAAATCATATTGACTTTGCGATTTTTTGCTAGATGTAACGTAAAAACAAATACAAGCCTTTTTGTAGGACACAATGGGGAAATGATTTACAGTACAACCTTCTCTCAACACAGACATTCAAAAACTAGATCTGAGAAAGAATAAGATTGCAAATTTTAAAAAAAGAAATAACTACAAGAACACTTGAGATATAAAGAAGGCCATGCCAATCATAGCTCTGGAAATTTATGCATCCAAAACAAATTATATCTGATCCTCTTAAACACCAGATAACAGGCTTCACATATAACCAAAAGACCACTCTACAGCTGTAACCCTATTAAAAACCAGCACCTGTCAGCTTACTGCATAGTTTCATAATATAAAATTTACTTATTTTGGATATTACAAAAGCAGAATTTAAGCTCTTTTATATTAATGACACAAGACAAAATATTTAGGCCCTCCTATAAGATAAGACACAAGTCACTACTAAGAGGAATATTAACTATAGCCTAACTTGGCCAAGGGGAAGAGAAGACAGCAAACCACAAAGAGACTGAGGCCCACTATGTTTGCTAACAGAACTGGAAACAAGAATATACTTGCACACTTCTCCCCTCTGCCTGAGGCCAACTTCAGGTAACCCTTCCTGCAAAAGCAAAGCACCTGAAGTTGACACCAACCCCTCAAAAACCCGAAACTTTCATTCACACAGAGGTTTCTTCTCACTAAATCTTTAAGGCAACTATGGGAAAACTTAAATCATCTACCAATGAAATAACATGTCAACAAGCAGGAGCAGCAGGAAAAAAGAAGATTATTCTGCATCCAAAACTGCCAGACATTAAAGTACCTCTTTGCCTACTCCTACCACTCAAGAAAGTAAACAGGGAAGTATATACTTCTCAGCTTATGTTCTTTAATAGGTTTTCCAACAACTCCAAGCATTTCCAGGGCATGAACATTCCAATCTTCTACTTAACACTTTCACTTATGTCTCTGCACTAGAAGCTACTGGCTAAAAGGATTAAATTTGAATAGATCAGTGAACATAGCTATTCTACTTCCAACATGTGTTGTTTTAATGCTGTCAGACTGTAGGAACCAACCCATATGTGACAGTAAATACAGAGGAACAAAGACCTCAAAATGATTTTGGATGAAGCCTAGGAAAACTGCATTTAAGGGAAAAAATATTTAAAAAATCTTCAGCTGCCTGACAGATAAGCAAGCAATTTTACCCACTTACAGCAGAAAGGCTGAAAGATGGTTCTAATAAAATACAACAAAAATATATGCAAAACCTAGTCCCTCACATCAGGTTATTCAAATGTAAAATAAGATACAGGGTAAAAAGTACATTAAAAATTGAGGGGTTTTAAATTTGCTTTTTCATTTAGTATTTCTGAATTGTACGTGGTACAGTTATTTATAAACATTCAAGATAAATTCATTCTTTACATAGCTTCATATTTTGGCATAAACATTAGGACTCTTGAGGCTTCAGATGTCTCCTGTAACAGACCCTGAAATCCAGACTGCTAATGGACATTGGTCCCTTTATGATGGCTTTGAATTTAATTTCTCAAAAGTGAGAAAAATGACATCAGGAGGTGACTGAAATGTTAAAAAAGGAATAAAAGTTGAAATTTCTAAAGACATTTAACAATTAGGAGTGAATTCTGAACTCCATTCTAATTCAATTGCAGAGCATAAAATCAGGTTCCAAATAGAGGTGCAGTGGGTGTAAATGAAAGTTAAGAATAATCAATTGGTTAAAAAAACCAAAACACATTATTAAAGCATTATATTCAAAAGGGGAAACTTGAGAGCAGAGGGATATCTGAGGTATACAGAAGAAAAAAAACCCAAAATCTCCGTCATCTTAAAGGAAATAAGAACAAGAGAAGTCATACCAAAGCTATCTATAAATTCCTAGATGGATATTATAACACTCTCAGAGAGAAAAAAATATAGATATTTACTGAAAAAGCAGAATGATGTACTTGTCTATTATGAGGAAGATGAAGTATCCTCCAGTCAGTAACAAAGGTGGTGGTTATCTAGGTAGAAGAGACAATCACTCCTACACATACAGAATAAAAGCTCCCAACTCAATAGACCTGCATATCCTACACTCAAGGTCCTAAACCAGGCTTAGATAATAACAAATGCTACAAGAATGCAATTACCACATACACTACCACAGGATGGGAAAGTACCATGCACAGTAACAATTAGACCTTAAATTCTTATCATTAATCTTAAAACACAAGAAAGACAGAATAGATTTTATATAAGAAAATGAACAGTAGTAAAATTCTGCAGGAAAAAAAAAAAACCCTTTGAAAGGTTTGAGGTTTTTTAAATGAGACTGCAGTTTGATCAGCAAAGTACCGGTAAAAACATTATGACAAGGATATGATATACTAACAGTTTTCACAGGCAATTAACCTTTCAGTTAGAGTCCCATTTTAACTAGGAAAAAGCATGCATTATTAAATAAAGCTAAAACAGTTTAACTGATGTTTCTTCAAAAGCAGCTACAAAAAGAGAACAATTTAGAAAATACGAAAATTTCTATTGGGAATCTGCAAACACCAGTACTAGCTGCTAACATGCAATGTTTTATTTCATACTAAAACAGCAAATCTAAAATCTCCACTGCTAAAATGTTTGGTAGGCAAGTGACAAATACAGGGCCCTTAACAGACATGAGATTTTTATAAGCTTGACTTTATCTGTTGCAAATAACAGGTAAATCTGATTTGAGTTTACTCAGTCCTCCTATGAGCAGTTAATTGACATGACATGACCATGAAAGGAGGAAATGTGACAATTCAAACTCTTCAAGCAAAGTTCACCATGATACTGGTGGGAGTTCATCTGAATGGCTTAGTCCCTCTGAGAGGCTAAATGTTTCCACCAGAACTGCATTCAAGTGCAGGAGAACCAGATGAGGCATTGAAGGATGGGGGAACTCAGCAGCTGAACAACAGCTAGAGCTGCTTCCACTGCCCCAATGTGACACATGAAGGCAAGAAGTGTGTGGTGGTTTAGGGACTTCTACAAAATAGCACTTGCCTGGACTTCAATTACACTCCACTTCTATCTGTCCCCTTCCCTCAAAATGTCTTGTGTTAATTCTGAGAAAGATTTAACAATCTTGCATCTAAAATTGATGCCTTCTCTACCGTCTTAATATTGTCATTTACACATCGGAGACATTTTTCTGAAATGCAGATCTCTAGCACAGAAATAATTACAAACAAGACTTACTTTGTTTTGGATTTAAGAAAATCTGTGCCTCAACAAAAACCAGTTTACTAGTACACTGGACATACCCAAGACATATTCCCATCTTAAAGATAAAAACTATTTAAAGAGAGGAATTAAATGGAGTTTGTGCTCCCTAGAACAGAAGTAATCTGTAGAGAAATTCAATGGAATTTGCCTATTACTATTTTAAACATAGATTCTAACATTCTACAATGTAAACCAAATGCAGTCAAATCAAGCATTAAATTTTTTTAAAAAGAAATCTTACCTTTGGTGCATGCACATAATCTGTCTGTGCCCGAACAGTATATCACAGAGACAAACATATCTGGTTCCTCAGTGCCCTCTTTTTTAGGTGGCTCCACTTTGGCTAGAATTTCAAAGTTCGAAAGATCTAGTATTTTTACATATCCTCCCTGAGTAGTTATTACCAGGTGCCCAAGAGTAGAGATCTCAGATCTTCTCTCTCTTCCACTGCCATTTTTAGAAGTTAATTGTATTTCCTCTACAGGCTCCTCACAGTCATCCTCTCGATTATCCAATATATCTGGTGGGAGCAAAATCATTGAGGTAATTGTGTCTTGAGGGTCTTTGATATGCTGGATTTTTACCGGTTCCTCCTCTAGAGTAACTATTCTAGTGGCATAATTCATCTTATAAAGCACTAGGTATCCACCACTAACACTTCTCTGCTCAGGTTGAATTATTAAAGGAGTTGGTACATCTGCTGGTGACTCATGCTGGATTACATCAATACTCGTGCCATTCACTACAGCAAGACTTGATTCTAGTTCTCCCTTCCTTCTATTACATAGTGCCGAGTTTAATTTATTTAAATTATTCAAGGCCTCTACTTGATTTATTGCACTCAGAGATTCAACAGGACAAGTCCGCAGTCCTACTAACAAATGAACTCCATCTGCACAAGGAGTGATTGAGTCTACACACAGGTTCTCCTCCTCTGCAAACTTTGGCAGACGCAGGCACTGAACCAAAGTCCCAGGCTTGGGGACCATAGAGCTCCACTTGTCAGAGTCCGGAGAAGTAAGGTTGGCTGCAGCATCTGCAAACTGCTGAATGTAAGTCACAGGGGGATCCTGTAAAAGCAACTGTTCCTGACTGTCCAGCTCCATTTCAATGATCTGTGGAACTGTGAAACCATCATCATGTATACTTTTACTCATAATATTGTTCATCTGTGAAAAGAGTTTTCCTGCTTTTTCATCAGACTCCTTAATGCTGTATAGCAGCAATACAGGTAAAGTCCTCCTTACCAGAGGGGAATTCAGTTCTGAATTAGTGCAGGATTCGTTGTCAGTAGATCCCTGTTCCGAGACACTCTCACCTCGAGTCCTAGTTAAGCCATCCAGTGACCTCTGAGAGTTACTGCTAACAGGAGAGGTAGCAGGTGATTTGTATGTTAACAGACCTCCAGCTAATAAGCAAGGAAAGGGAATGTTGTGTTGTTCTAGATGTTTTTCCTTCATCTTTTCACTCTTACAGTTGGCCAAACAGGGATTTGCCCCAAGTTCTTCTAGATCCTTAACCGTATCTTCCAGAACATTTGCAACAATTTCCCACTGCAGTTTTTCAGGTTGCTGAAGAATGCTGAGAGCTGTTATATCAAGGCTGACTTCCATAGTTTCTTTTTGTGATGTATGACCTTTAAAAACAAAATTCCTTAACATAATATATGTTCAAATCAAAGCAAACATAGTGCATATATTATGGACTTAATAATTAAGCAAAACATCAGTGCTCTACAGTTCCAGTATGTTAAACATTACATATGTTCAAGATCCAATAGTCAAGAAGCAACAGAAGAGGCCCAGAAACATTTCTTCCACATAGACTAATGGTTCTAATTTTATCAATGAGTGTGACAGTAAAGAGAACAGGACATTAGCCTTTGTAACATCTCCTAGCGAGCAGCATTATTTTTCTGCCAATTATTTTACTTAGGCTAGACAACCACACTGAAATCCAACTATTCTAAATCAACTTAATTCATGTTCTACCATATATTATTCCCCTTCCTCCCTAGACAATCCAGTACCATCAAAAATCTGCAGTTCTGCAGGGTCATTCTCCAATCTTCACTGAAAAACATGTCATTATACTCTAAAACTTGACACTTCACAGAATGTAACAGACCACCTAACAGAAAGAAGTCCAAGCTGTTTTAAAAGAAAACCCAGTAAAAACTTAAGAGAGAGCTTGATCAAACTAAACAGCACTGAAAGAATAACAATTAATCAGAGTTTAACTAAGTAATAGATTAAAAAGATTACGAAGAACACTGTACAAACCCAGATTAAGAGGTGACTTAAGCATAAATAAGAGCACCATCTTCACTAATACTTCTGTTGAAAGAAATCCTTTTTACTTCTCAGGTCTATTTCCTTGTATATGCACATGCACGTTCTTTTTTCCCCCACTTGCTGATCCTCAAAGATGTAAACTAGATTACAGAAAATAAGTAATCCTCCTTCCCATCAAAATTTCTGATTCAAATTCTAAGTAACAATACCATGTATAGCAGTGTTATGCTTCCATATGAAATATTTATTCAGGAATAGAAATATTCTATCAATACCACTTTCTCTGGCAATCCCCTAAATTTAAAGGGTTTTGTACAGCTGTAATTTGTTCCTGTTCTAAGTATTCTCTTTTAACATGGTTTGTGTGCTTTATTGACAGCAAGATAAGCAATGCTTGTTGTCAAATAAGACATTTATTAACCAACAAAGGAGGGTACTCCTTTTCTCCTGTGTGTAATCTCTTCACCACACAAACAGTGACTTAAATATTGGCACTGCTTTCAAGGTCAATCTTTTTTCTTTTTTCTAATACAGTTAATATAATCTCCTTTGCCTTTTACAGAGCTTTTACCAAAGTCTGAGAAGAAAATTTTTTTCTCCCAATCTCTAAACTATTACACAGAACAGATATAGCCTACCTGTCACAGATTCCGATCTGGAATGCTCTTCACTGTCTGAATCCTCCAATAGGTCATCACTGAAAAAAAGAAAAAATGCATGAATGACACTGTACAACATAGCTGCATTCCTATTTTTAATTACATTTTTAAAAAAATGTGGTAAAAAAATACATTGTGTATTATAACCTGGCATTTCTTTCAGTCAGCATTCTACATTCATTGATGAGTTGGTCACAGACACTAATAATACAAAAATTATCTTTCCCCTCCATCATCTAAGCAGTAGACTAGCTTTCTGTTTGCCTTATTCTACAGTTGTACTCCAAACAATTCAGACATAAATGGAATTAACATGAAAGCCAGTTCTCAGGAACCTTTCCAAGAAAAACAAAACCAACCAAAAACCTCTAAAAACTGATGACATGATCTTCAAAGTTCCTCAAAATAGTCTCTGAAAGCTGAAGCTATCAAACTGGTCTTCAGTTCTACCAATCTAGGTGATTTTGTAGCTAGTACAGAAAGAGTGCATGAATAGTGTACTGTTTTTAAAATACTAACAGATTAATCACTTTTTAATAAAAGCAGATTCTGCTCAAGATACCTCTTCAAGAGTAAGTCTCTCCCTAGGTCTAAAAATATATCTAGATTTTGTGTATCTGGCTTTTCCAATATAAGAAACAATTTCCTATTACAGGCTCTTTACACACAAAAAGAACAGAAATGTCTTTGCAGCTTCAGGTACAAATACTCACAGCACCAAGCTGGATTCCCAAATTTCAACAAACTAGATGCTTCCTCTTCATGCCCAAGAAACAGGTCTTTTTTGACTCAAACTTTGATCAACCTTCACTTCATGACAAGACAGCAACAGTTCAATACTTTGATTCTCATCCAGTTTCCCCTTGAGTGGGAAAGTGATAGCAAATTTCATACAGATTAAGTGAACTGAAAGACACTAAGTTCTGAGCAGTATGACTGCACTGATTGTACTATCTTTTAACCAGCTCTTAAAATTGGCTTAAATCTTTAACTCTCAAGGAGATTACAGCCCTAAAGCTACAGGAAAAGCCTAGGCCGAGTGGCTGTTAGGCTCTGTGTAATTCCTGCAGTGCTGCAGAGCAAATATGAAGCTTGTTCTTCTGAAGGCAGTATGTAGCAATTCAGGCAACATAAGAGTGTGGAGCCAAAAACCAAAGACTTACTTCCCTGTGCCAGTAGCAGTACTGTTACTTTCTGTGATGCTGGAGTTTAAGAAGAAACATGCAGAGAACTAGCAAGACTCTCTAAACACCTTTTGTCCTGAGTTTTTCAACAATGTCTCACTCCTTTGCTTGACTTTTGGTAATACAAGAAAGAAGTTTCCAGTAACAGTGCAAGAAGCATAAATGAAATACTGCTTTTTCTGACATGACAATTTCTAAGCACTGGCATACCATCTAGCTTATCTAAAAGCTTGTGACAGGACTGTCTAATTGTTCAGTCTGTATGCACGTGTTAAAGGTACAAAATGAAAGCAATTCCTAGCATATCCAAATGATTTATTTTCAGAATGACAGAACAAGAAGTTACAGAGAAGCAATCAGAGAAAAGCACGTTCCAGAAGTCTGTGAGCAGCTTTTACTTCCAAAACCTAAAATGCATCCTTCATAACTAAAATGAAAAGCTGCTCCAAAATTTAAATTCCTTTCTCTTTTTTCTCTGTCTCTGGAACATCAGCACAGGGCACCAGTAAGATTTGGTATCTCTGTTTGCAGAGTATAAAAACTGAAATAGCAGGAATAAATGGAACTGGCTGTAAAGACAGAAATTTAGATTATTGGCTTTTAAGTGTTGAACTGTGTACAGATAAGTAGTGATTTGAATAAATGGTCTCCATGAAGAAAATAGTCTTATTCTTATTATTCACAAAGCCTGAATTAACTAAAGCATTTACAACTTACACAACAGAATTTCTAATTCTGTAGATCAGCATACCTGTCTCCTTCTAATTTTGGTATATCTGAGCAGCTAGATGAATCTTCTAGCCATGCTAGTGTTGGTCTCCTTGAGTCAACCCCTGAGCTCTGTTCTCCTGATAACATAAGTTGCTGCACAATAGCCGGATCATATGCATTGATCTCAAATTTTAAGTGGACCTGAGAAATAACAGCAAAAAACAAACAAACAACAGAAAAGATCTTTGATTTAAATCGAGATAGGCTTATTCAGTAATTGGTTAATAAAACCTGGTTGTTTATATTGTATACCTTCATAAGTTTGGAAACATCCCATATGCAGATCTTTCCTCGTTTTGTTGCAGCAGCTAGAAAATGAGGGCAACTTCCAGATCCAAAGCAGGCTATTCTGTCAGTGCCATCTGAGCAGGGAAATTGTGCTGGACTTGTCGCCAGTGTGACTGAAAGAGGTACATTCTGAGTGTGCTCACCCTTGACAAATGGGCAGTTTGGGGAATGTCTCTCATGCTCAGACCTTTTCATACAAAAAAAAAAAAAGACATAGCAAACTTTGACTTCTTACTGTGAAAAATTTACACAACATACTCAAACTCAGCCCTTGAAGTGAAGCTGAAACTTCACTGTTTGAACTGTATTGTAGTCAAACACAGAAGACAATTCTTTCTCTGCTGTTTCTCAATACCAGACTGTATTAAAACCTTTGATCACTTAATGGCTAATCATATTCAAATGGAGGAATCTACACACAGTGCTCTTATTATAATTAATCCATTAAAAAAAATGATCATTCTACAGGCTGTAGTCCATCATGTCCTCATGAAGAAAAATGTAGATTGAATTATACAGAGCATAGATTAGAATTCCAATATTATGAGATACTACCATAAGTAACCTTAGGAATATGAAGCAACTTCCTGCCTTTAGTTCTACATCCACACTTAGAAAAATCAAAACTGAAAACAGTCCTGGATGATACACTGAACAAGAAGCATAAAAAAACCTTTGTAATCCCAATATATACCTAAGACAGTAACATGTCAAGGAGCAATTGGACTACTACAAAATGTCTGGAAACTAACAAAGAAAAGCAAGAGACAAGGACTATGAAGATAATATTACAAAGGAAATTTTCCAGCAAGTCAGGAATCTGACGTGTTCAAATAATAACTTACCAACACAACCAAGACAAGAATTACATTAAGAACTGTTTTAAAATCAACATATGGTTCTGTCATTATGTAGGAAATCAGTAATGGATCTTGCCACTTCACATAAAAGGGAAATATATACTGTATGGACGTTGCAACTTAAGAACTAAAAAAAAAGATGAGTTCTCGTTACAGTTACACCGAAGACTGAGTTCAGATCCCTGTGAAGAAATGCTGGCTTCCATCTTTGCTATGGAACAATGTGAAATGAAATAGCAAATCAGAATTAAGAAGTCAACTACAATTTCTAGGACTATTGGTTTATGCATAAATTTGACATGGTACAGGGAATTATTTGTTCTATGGAATCCTCCCAGAAATCCAACCTTGTCAGTGATACTTCTTAAACTCATCAGAAATCCCTCCGAAATGATGTTGATCTTTACCCTCCGAAGATTTCTAACCTCTTCAGCATGAAATTAAGTCTAAAGATCACCAAACTTACCAAGGTTCATCTGTAGGCTCCCAGCATACCAAACACACACTACAGGTAAAGCACATAGCTCTGTCATCTCCTGATGAAGCAGGCTGTAAAAATAAAATAAAACACTTACACTTGAAATTTATATACCTATATATTACAAAACACTTTAACGAGGTGATCACATACTCTCTAGTGGCACAGCAAAGCACCACATCAAATGTATAAAAGGCCACAAACTACATACTATAAAGAGCAGTATTTAATATTAAAAAAAAAAAGGATATACCACATTACTATAGAAATTATTCAAAACCAACATCTGTGCAAACCTCTGGACGAAAACTACACAGGCAGAGAACAGAACTCAGCATTACTGCTAAGACTTTTTTTTAAAAAACGTTTACAAGGTTCAAAAATTTCTGTGCATCCGTAGACTTGGAAAAACACAGGTTAAATAAATATTTCTTACCAAGCCTTCAACCTGCTGGAATATAAATATATATGTAACTTCTCTGCAAAGAACAGTTATTACCAGCTAAAGTGAGAGAGGAAAAAGAATGGAGATTTCCATTCTCTTAAAATGTAGCATTTTCATGACCGCATTTCAGGCATCTCATCATTGAGAGATGCCTGGGAATATGTAGATGAAATTCTAACACATGAATTCCCCATATTTCTTCTCCTGAACAAGCTTAAGAAATCCTCCAAAACATGATCCACTTGCACCTAACAGACTTCACAGTTGATATAATGAGGCAGACAATACTGATGTCAGATGATATGCCTAGCCATTGTTATGTAAATCCATACCATAAATAATTTTTTATAGTAGAAATAATTTCAAAGAATGAAAAATGGAAATAAGCTAAAGTAGTGGAATAAAACTTTCAGATTGTATTTATTTGCAAGGCTTAAGAATTTAGTAATGTCATCTACCACTGTTGTTTGTTGCAATATGGTTTAAGTCCCACTAGAAAAGTATGGTTAGAAAACTTGAATGTCAGGCTTATTGCTTTTTTTTGCTTTCCTTATAATATAAAAAAGGGTATTTGCTGAAAAATTTATCAAAGAGAAAGAGAGACTCTAGGTAACAACCAAATCTTTTTTTTTTGTTTAACTCAATTCAATTTGATACCTAAAAGTGTTTTATATGAAGTTAAGAACAGTGTTTTCTGTGATCTGTACCAAAAAAAGAAGCAACTTCAGGGCACAGAAAAAACCCTGAAACTTAAAAAAAGAAAAGAGCAGAATGACAAACTTTTTTATTATGGTTTCTGCATCACTGAAAGAGTCTAAAAAAACCCACAACCAAACAGAAACAAAACCAAAGCAAAACAAACCCCAACACATGACCAAAACCAAAACACCACAACCTTTTGTACCCTGTTCTCCAAACCTTCACTTAGGGAACAAACACCAAGAACAACTTTTACCTGGTGATAGAACCCAGCTTGAGCCATAGGATCTGGCTGTGCCCACCTATAACCCACATGAGGCCATGAAGTGAATGTCTCCCGCCTGTTAGCTTCACTATACATCAAAGACCTAGAAAGGTGATAAATTATACATTACCCAAAATTGCCACTGAGAATTCAAAAAGTAAACTACTTCTGATATTTTCAATGTTCTAGTAACCATTAGAAGTACTACAGACAGTGATTTCTAGCTTATACTTAAAATTATAATTAACAATTACAGAAAAGTTACAGAGTTCTCTCACTTGGGTACCTAAAGTACATCCTCGCAGAAGTCTAAAATACTATATAGACCTTAGACCTACAGACCTTAAAGCAAAGATTAATCAAATAGGCTTCCATGTAGCCTATTTGGTCTAACTGCAGAAAAGCATCAAATATCCAATACTCTGTACTTCAGGAAGATGCAGAATCTAGCCCAACAGAATTGCTATGGAGTTGTTGTTTTTAATGGGACAACTAGGGAAAAATTTGTGTTTATTAGTTGAACAGATAAGAACATACATATTTTAAAAATACTCTAAAGCAATACTTTAGGCTTAACTGAATACATGGTACAAACCCCACAACATTCAACAGTCACCGCATACTATAATACTGTTAATACTACATATACTATAATGTACTATACATACTATATAATACTTTTAATGCCATAATACAATTATGAACTACTAAGTCACAAAATATTAAGTCCTCTGCAAATGAACATCTACAAGAAAAGAAGCTCCTCTTTTTTTCACTTTCACTTAGTGTATGGCCCTCATCTGAATTAGTACGTAAGAAACAACTGTCAGCTTTTCTTTTTCCTTCACAGAAGTTTGTTCATTATCATCCCAAGACCTAGTCCTGCCAAATGGAAAAGTCCCTCACTTCTCACTTCTGCCCCTCAGCTTCAGTAGATTTTTACTGTCTTACAAGAGAATGGATATATTAAACCATTTCCTATCAAGGATGTAAACTATTCTTGCAACACCCAGAGAAGGGCTGTCTTAACTTGAAATGATATCATCTTAAGAGACAGTTCTCAGAGAGCTCTAATTGAAAATACAATATGGCAAGGTAGAGGTAGATCTGGTGGCTTGAAGCCAGGGGGACTAAGAGATTAAATCAATTTTATTGAATTTAGCTGTAAAAAAATGAGTATGTTTGCAAAATAATATTTGTACAAAAACTTTCAAGAAGGAACTCATTTCTAGACTTAAAAGATTTATCAGTATTCTAACTAGTCTCGGCTTATAAAAGGTTAAAATAACAGGTTATTCATTTGTGTACAAATTATCACTTGGATTAGAAAAATATGAAGCAACAGTCTGAGGTAAAATTTCCTGACTTCAAACACATAACAGTTGACTAGAGAGTTCAGAAGTAGCACATATATATTCTGCAAAGATAACAACTGCCTTAACTTCTAAAACACAAAACATGGGCATAACTCTTTCTTGTATGAAGGAAAAGGAATTGATTCTGAGATGCAGCATAGTATTTATGCTCTATCACTGGTAGAAAAATGAGTGCTTTCCATTCAAGAAAGGCATACATACACTCTTAAAGCTATGCAAATTTTAATATTTCAACACTGCAGTCTCAGGAAGGTTTCAGTACTAGTTTGAGTAAAGCCAGTAACTTGAGTAACTAGTCATACACATGGGACTGTTCAGATAAAACCCATGATCAAACATGAAGAGTAAAGCCTGAGTGAACACATCACATTAACGTGTTCCAATACCACCTAAGGATCTATACTTAGGGCTGCAAATGTTACCTTTCTGAAAGTATATGTTGGTATTAAGAGCAAAGTGAATTCAACTTGCCTGACATTAAAGTCAGAATCCACACAAAACAGCCTTCTGGCATCTATCAAGGCTTCTCTAAGTTTAGTAATACATACAGTGCATTGTGCATTAAACAACTAATTAGTAGTATGCGTAAGAGCAAAAAAGTACAGAAGAGAATTAGTTCCTTTGGCAAATTAGTCAACAAAGAGCTTATTCTGATGTAACTAAGCACTCAAAATGTATCACTTATTATATCTTAATATACCTGTCCACAGATCGACCAGGTCCCACACCAAGCTCTGGTCGTGCGCTGGGCAGGAGGTAAGATAACCTATCCATCACAGAGGATGCTACAGGTAAGGCAGCAATATTTTGATTTATCTTCTTGAGTTCATTTACAATGGCACTGGCGACAGACTTCAAAACATGATGAGGAAGATGGAACGTAACCGTTGCCCACTAAATTAAGAAAAAGAAGTGCCTAGTTTATATTTAAAATTTTCAGCATCTGAACAAAAAACAGATCACAAAGGTGTCAAAAGCAAAAAAAAATGCACAACTTGATTTCAAGAAATAATACAAGAATGGACACACAAAAGCAACATGGACATAATGCAATGAGAGTCAATAACTTCTGATTTTAAGCTCAGTTGAGTTTATTTGTTGTGTTTATTAGCAATAAACTAATCTTGTTTGTTCTCTTAGCAAGCAGAACTTTACACAGAGGAACTAAAACATAATATATTCCATCCTCTTCAAACAAAATCCACCACACTAAGTCAAGCATTTTGTATGCTTCAACAATGGTAGCTAAGCAAACAACTTGGGAATCCATGTTAGACAATACAGGAACAAATTCTTACCTTCGCAACTTTATGATTTGCTGCTGTTTCATGTGAGGTATTTTTTAAACCATCTTTCAGTTGTGTAATGAATAAGTCGTATCCCTCTGTGCTAGAAACATCTACTTTTTCTACGCAAGCAGATAACAGCTGCTGAGCCTAAGATGCAGATGTGCAAGAAACGTCAGCATCCATGTTGAATAACTACAGACAAGTAGTACACCTGTTTAATTACTCTGGGAAATGTAATGTCATATCCTTCTTTATCATATATGATATAAGCATAATTCCCAGATCCTAAGACCCAGAGTTGAGTAAGCAGTTTCAAATTTTACTTTGCAGGCCAACCAATGGATAAACTTTAGCAATAGTGACTAATTATTACAAGTTTCCTCAAGGGCAATATTACCAAAGGTTAAACAAGTTAGTCATACAACAATTAGAACATCCATTAAGGCCAAGCAAAAAGGAGACCTCTGTTGCCCAATACTTTCCCTTCAAAAGGATTCATTCAGCTTTAGGGGCAAAAAGTGAGAGTCAGAATAGTCTTGTCATTCTTTTGAGGAGCTCTGTGTCTTATCATTAATGAGAAAAACAATGTTGCAACAAAATTAGAGACAAGTTACTTACACTGGTCGTATAACGAAGCTGAAAAATGAGGCAGAAAAAACCAGGCTAGTTTTGAACCTAGAAATTCTCAAAACTTAGAAAAGAACACTATAAACATCCATTTATAGACATTTTCCTTCCATGTGCCATCTGTTTCTAGCTTGTCCTTCTGTCTGCTATCTTGATGTCAACAGGTAAGATTTAAAGGTACGCTTTACCTGCAAAGCACTGATTATATTTTGTTAGGTGGGCTAGCATCTGAAAAATGTTATATGCAATCCTCCAAGCTACAATTATAGGGAAATAAGACTGGTATAACAAACTGCTCCCAACAGAATGGACCAAATGGCCACTTGGTTATATCTGTGGAGAGTTCAAGGGAAGAAAGACAGAAATAACACAGATCAGTCCCCTAGCTAAGGCTGTATTTGTTTCTCAGATTTCAATAAAGACAATTGCAACTCTTGTGGCATCTCATACTTGTCAAGCTTCTTGCAGATGACAGAAGAACAACAGATAGTTGTGGAAGTTCACATATTCAATGTTCTACAAGGAAGTAAAAACAGCATAGAGACTGTATCATAAGTTGTCAATGCTGCTGATTAGAAATGCATGAAGATGCACTGCTTTACCAGGAGATAAATCATACAAAAAGACTAGTTAATTTAAGTGCAAATATTTGCAAAAAAAGTTCTGTAGACTAAGAAAAAATCAAGGTCTTTGCTTGGACAATCGTTCTTGACCTTCCTATTACAAACGAGGTGGACTTACATGTTTGTATGGTATTTGCTGATTATCTGCTAAAATTTTCTGAGGTCTGGGTACCTGCTCTTTCAAATTAAAAGCAAGAACTGAAGACTGCTAATGGTTTTCCTCCCACCTCACTGATTTGTCCATGAATTCTTCAAATTTGTTCCTACAGAACTATAATCTTTTTCATTTTTTTTTTTCTACAGGAAGGACTTGAAAAAACCTTGAAATGAGAGTCTGCAAACTCTTTAGCACCAAAGAATCTTTTGCTTAAACTGATACAAACTTATAGATCATGTTGAACCACGTGAGACTGCAAACCAGTGACTGCAAAACTTACAATAGGAAATGCTGACCTGTGTCAGTCTCTTCATACTCAGCAACACATACCAAGATTTTGTAGTTACCCACAAATGGTGTAAAATATATGCCAGAGGCAGCAAGCCTGAGAAACCTGGAAAGCTCTCTTCAGAGATCTCTATGAAACATTTTATTGCTGTTACTCCTACTCCAGATAAGTAGTTAAAAATCCCACATATAATACACATTCTTGGTTCACAACAATACTATCCATAATAATTCAATACTATTATTCAATAGCACATAAGTATTTTAAAGTAATGCTCAGTAAGTTTTTGTTGGTGGTGCATCATTCAATACAAACTTATTTCCCAGAGAGATGAGTGAAAACTGTTAAATTTCTCAGAGTGCCATAAAGATTCAGAATCTGGATCTAGTAGGGCAGTTCTGTTTTTCCAACCATAAGCACCATTCTAAGTATTATTTGCAGATGCTCTATGTTTTTCCCAAACAAAGAATTAATCTCACTTATAACTAAAACTGTTGTACAGATTTACTTTCCCAATTTATTATTTCATTATTCCTACAAGGGTGAAAGCTGCTTTCCTTATCACCAAGTACCTTAGAATAGAAGCTACCTTGTATTGGGCAACATTTGAAAGTAAGAATGTGCATACTACCTCACCTAATAAATGTTATGCAAGCTGAAGGTAAACAAAAGCAAACAAATCCTAAACTTCATACTCTAAGCAAAAATTTACACATTAGATTCCCTTACAGTGATACTATGCTTGGTTATATTGTCTCAAACCAGGAATCACATTACAGTTGAGGTAGCCCAAACATGTAAGGAAAGACAGGTCTGCAGGGAAAAGTGTCTTTAGGCCAAATGACCTAGCTAGAAAAGTTGGATTCCAACATTAATTCTTCACATAAAACCAACTAAAGTGTTGTTGCTACAAGTGTCTTTTCTTCTCTGAAAGTCTAAACCAAAAAAACTTAAGGATGCCTCGCAGCACAGACTGACTTCTAGAAGTGCATACAGATTCCACACATAAGCACTCACAAAGTTCTGGAAATGAGTCCTTATTTCTAGTCACTACGAAATTCTTTCATCTGAAAAAACATGCTTTCAATGATGCAAGCTCTTATTTGTATGAGATACAGTTAACTGCAAAAAAGCTACTACCTTATGACAGCTAATCATTTAGAAACTTTTCCATTTCATGCTGTTAATATCACACAATACATTCAGGGTCAAACGCCTGGTTTCAGTACTTCTGACACAGTTATTTACATACTACTTATTTTTTTCCCCTCTCCACCTCTTACCTCTGTAACCGGCAATTCAAGCTGAACCACGTCATCTTGTTTTGAAACGGGCGTTTGCAGAGCTGTGTCTAACAGTAAGATGCCATTGAGATCTTTCCTACATCCTACTGCATAATCATCCACAAAGATCACTTTATCCACAGCGGAAATATACTGACATTTCACCCGTCCACCTGGTTTAGCTATAAAGGGAAAGACAAAAAGCAAGATCTGATTAGAAAACAGCTTTTATAAAAGATGTCTAATATCTGTTCCAGAAAGTAACACTTCAGCAAAATCTTTACTTCTTGAGATGACAGAAAACTAGCATTTCAGCTACAACAGCTTTCAACATTTTCTATTTCTTACATAAAAAACAAACCACCAAAATGTATACATCCCATCAACACCTACAACCATTTTATTCCTACAATGTAAGCCATCATTCAAGTCCTGCTCCTACTAAGAGGCCTGAACTAGTGTTTTCAAGCCCAAAATAGATGCCTGATGTACTTGATGTTAGCTGACAATCAATTGTAAAAATTAAATTGTACAGATCAGCATGAAAATTATGACAAAATTGCTAAACTAACATTAAGGCTGATGAACACCACTTCATCAAACAAAACAATACTCAAATTTCTGAAAACAAAATACAGCTTATAATGTGCCCATGCTACATGTGCTCCTTGAGACACTCAGGTAGCTTACTTCTGCTCAGCACTGCACACATTATGTCAGTAACAGGTAAGTTTGGTGGGGGTGGAGGAAGACTGTCTACAGATAAATAAGGAAAGGCTGTGGCAATGGATACTATCCTCAGAAATGTTTAATGTTACTTGTCATTATTACATGTCTAAGGCTGGATGGATTGTTAAACTAAATCCATGTAATATGCTCTCTGCATAGAAGGGAAATTTCTGTAATTCACAGAAGGCATGAACTGCTGCTACAGAAGCTATACACCATCCAAAGGGCAAACCTGGAATCGCTGGATCATCAACAGATCTCTCTTCTTGTTGCACAGGAACTGGAGTTTCATTAGATTTTGCATTAATCAAGTCCTGCCCCTGTTCTCCTCTTTCCTCAGACACCGGATACTGTTTTTATTATGAATAATTAAAACCCACCATTTAGGTAGCTAGCTAGCATACAGATGAAGCATCCAGATAAAGTCGGCCACATAATTCTGTCATCTTTATACTTTGACACAGTTAAATGAAAATTAAAACTTCTCCAAATACAGGGCACATCAATTTGACCACATTGCATTTGTGGTATTCTGTCTTCAAAACTCTAGTCAAGAACAGTTGGCAGTTGGCCTTTTCACCAAGATTTTGGAAACAATGACTCATATACTCTCAAAATGTAATAATTGCTAGAACAGTCTGAAATACTTCAAGAGCCCCGGAATCACTTGATAGTTATGAAGTTGTTAGTCCTAGCTCAACAGAAAAGGGTCATCTGAATGGCAAATCAAATAGTTTCAAGCTGTATTTTTGCCATTACATTGGAGCTCCTCACACAAGACTCTACAGACAACACAGCTGCAGGCAAGGAAGTAAGTAATTCTACAGAAAAACAACAGTTTTGACAAAAAATAAAATGCAAGTTTTCATGTCTTTAAAAGTATTAGTTTCAAGAAGGTACTGGAAACTATTATGTAAATAAACTGCAAGGTATCTGATGGCCTAATCTAGAAACTTCAGTAGATTCAAATGGTGTTTGCAGTCTATTCAGTGTGATTCAAGTGATGGATCACTACAGGGCACTTTCTTTGACCTGTTATTTCTCCTTCCCAAAAAGGAGCTCACTTTTTCTGGCAGTGCCAACACCATGAACACTTTCTTTTCCTCTTTCCTTGTTTCCCTATCAAGTACAGGAGTATACTCATGCCCTATGACGAGGAGTTTAGCCACCTGTCGGACCCCAACTGTTGTGGCCTTCCAGGCTAGATCATCCTTATTCTATAATTTCTGTAATTAAGTTAAAGAAATGCCATGTCTAAACCACCAAACGGCTCACAAATATCCTCTGTGAAAGCAGTTCCAATTTTTAGAACCCAAGAATATTACTAATGAGGTAGATAACACATGTAATCTACATATTTCTTCTCCATTAAGAAACAAACCAAAAAGCTTTAACAACAGTACAAGAAATATATTTCTGTATATTTTCTTTGTGCTCATATTTTGGTTGGTTACATTGACAGAAAGACTTTGGCCAAACTATGTCTAGAAAGTTATTTAGTTACTGGTTCTATTTTATTTGAAGCACATAAAAACATATCAAACTCCATTAGCCTAAGTAGCTGGAACTTCAAGGAAATTATTCTATTAATATTTAGTGTCCTTCCAATACCCAGAGAAACACATTCTGCAACTGACTAGTTTACACTCTGAATAGCCTCTAAACTGTAAACAAGCTATTTTGCAAACTTAGGAGTTTTACTTTGAAGTTCAGAAAACACATCTCCAGATGGTTCTACTCCTAACCACAAACTATATCATAGTTCATATGTGGCCGACCATATGATTAAAACAGTACACTGAGAACAAGGAAACTAAGTAATTTAGAAGTCACCACTATAGCGTAAGTCACTACAGTAGAAGAAATGCCTAGAAAAGTTTAATCTTCCTCAAAGCAGTAGCAGAAGGGTCTTTTCTAATCCAGGATCAATATCTTACAATGTCACAATGGACTCTGACCAATATTCTTTGAAAAACCTACTGGTGCCACTACAGTATTATATCCTATCTGTCCAGCCTGGCTAAGTTTACTAGCTCTATGTAGGGATCTACATCTTCACAAATCACAGTTCAAAAGTTTAACATTAACTCACTGAATGACTCCGGCCAGATCATCAAAACCCAATTGTTATTCTCATTTTAGCCCTAATTCCTCCAGCTGCAATTTATTTTGGGTGATGGAAGTAATTCAAAGTTTTTAACAATTTTACTTTTCAGTCTTTGTACAGGTGGATCATAGCTTCTCCAACATCTCCAGCTTATCTGTCTAGGATTGAAAACAAAACAACTCACAACACAGTCATTTAAGGCTTTTGTCAGTTTCTGCAAGGAAACCTGGCGGACTGCAAGCACGCTAGAAGTGCGAGCCCAATAGCATACTACATTATGGTACATCATCTATAACCACCTTAGAACTAGCAAAACCAAAAGCAAATAAACACCAGACTGAAAAAATGAAGAATTTGCTAAAAGGAACATTCCCCCTCTGCCTTCTTTGTTTTGAACAATACAGAACAGAGATCAGCAATTTCCTGTGATCAAAAACTGACCTACAAAAAAACATTACAGAAAAACTTGTTTGGAGAACATGTAAAAGCAACATGTATGGTGCCCCCTTGTCTCTAGGCATTAAGATGAACCAAATCCATTAGAGAATTAGCTTTGCGTTTCAAGAAGTAGAAGAACAAAAAAGCTTGTCTCCATTTCTCTGCTACAGACAGCTTTAATCTCAAAGCCTCAGCGTTTAAGTGGCTGTCACCTGAATACACATGGCCACCATGATGAAAAGATGTAGGTTAATGTTAATAGTAACATGGGGTTATAATTTATAATATTATAATTTTTTTTTATAATATTGAAAAAATAGCTAAGTCACCTTGAAAGCTACTAGCCCGGAATGGCACTAAAACATATAACAAAGTCAGTAATTCTTTTCACAACAAGCTCCCAATGCACAGCAAGCAAACAATTAGAGTAAACTATAACTTTTATCTGCAGCTATAAATTGAGGTGACACATGCATCCTAACGCTAATTCCATCATGCCAAGACCAACCAAATATCTAAAGGAACATCTATAGCTTTGATCTATAAATGCAACTAGGTCTTCAGACTAAAAAGTAGTATTTTTTAAGAAATAGAAATCCCATCAGCTCACTGTAACACACACATTACATGCACTGATAATAGTTTTTGCACTTCCAATTTAAACTATGATATCCAACTACTGTATTAGTACTCATTTCAACATATCGCTATGGGAAGCTAAATGGATAAAGTTTCAGGACATCAAAAGCACCCTCTATCCTATTAACTTACATTTCAACATCAAGCTATTTAAAGGCAAAAGACTAAAAATATTAAGAGATAGTACAGTTGTAGAAATCCTTAGCATTTACTGCTAAGAATTTAAAATAAAATGTTAATTTTCCCATTCAAGTTTGGGAGATATTACCACTCATGGTAGTATGTTACATAAAAATTCTCCTCCTAGAAGCAAGATTTAGCAGACAGCAAAACCATCCTTTCTATTAGGGACAGAAATGCTTCTTGCCAGCACATTACTCAGCTACGTCTCACACGTTTTGCACAATTATGTGGGATTAAAAAAAAACGGATGTATCAGTCGTCCTCATTTGTTGCAAAGCAGGTGCCTTTCTTATTGCCACCACTTCACATAATCACAAAACCAATTGAAAAATCCAGTCCGCAAATCCATCATTTCATATGCTCATATGCTACCTAAGTAACACAAGCCTGCCAAGGCAAGCATAACACAATACTTGCAGTTTGAGAAACTTCTACAGTACAAATAAAAAACATAAAACTGTCTTAAAGTGTAACTTGCTTTATTAGAGTGCTATATTTGCAGGAAACTATTACTACATAAATCACAATTATAGATCAGTTGGAAAGGGCAATATTTTCACACAAAAGAGGACAAAAAGCATGACTACAAGTCTGGTTTAAAAAGGACAAAGTTGTCTCTGAATTGTTTTATATCAGTGGCTCCCAAAGGAAACAAAAACACAGTGGTTATGAACATCTGTGAATACAGTAATGAGAAGATCGCTAAGGCATGGCCAAAACAGGCCATGCCTGCTCATCATTGCTGAATTTATCAGTTACAGATTCTCTCTTGTTCTTCCTCTTCTGCTCGCCTACTTCTTCAGCAAAAACTTCAGCAGTACAGTTTTATCTTCCAGGTCCAGGCCCTGCCCCCTACTTGCTCTAAGTATCACCTCAGCAAAGAAATCTGCTGCCACCACGAAGATACTGTGTAAGTCCCTCCTTTCTCAAAACAAAAGCATTCTCAGACTTCAGGAAAGGATGGAAAGGAATCTATTGGATGAACACAAGTTCATGTTGCTATTTTAGGTGAAGGAAGTAGATGGGCTTAAACCAGCCCATTAGATTTCACTATATGCACACAACTATGTCTGTAACACAGCCTGGAAGCACAGTCCAAAATGACTGAATAAAAGAAAAATGCATCCATATCTGAAATAGAAGAAAAACTAAAAATGTTCTCCAAGCAGCAAGAATGTCAAGGAGGCAGAAATGCTCAGCTTAACATTACAAAGTGCCTTCAAAGTCCCTTATTTGCCAAAACTGGATTTAGTTAATCAATTACAAGATGTGATCTACAGTTTATCTTTTCCTTTAGCAACAAACAGGACAGAACGTTTCACTATCAGTTTCATTGTAAGATGGCTGGTTTTAATAATCCTTCGTAGAGCAGGAAGACATTTTATGTGGACCAAAGCTCTGGAGACTGCCACATGCATATTAGTTAGATCTGTCTGATCAAGCAACTACTAGCAGAAGCTAACATTAACACTTAAAAGGTTTCAAAGCTTAAACAAAAACCCCTGGAGATTAAGGTAGTTTGTATCTCACTAGCTTTGCAGGCACAGGGTCCTCTTCTACTCTACTGACTCAAACTGAGACTGAATCAGCAGTAAGAGACACTGGTGAGCTCTTCATGCTCACACTCTTCATGTTGTTTCAGATCTCCATATATCAAACATCATTGATGCCTTGTATGCTGTACAGAACACAATTGCTCAGAGAGCTTTGTATCATTACCCTCAAGAACAAATCATGAAAGATTTAACCAGGTATTCTACAATCCTTCCCACAAACTCAGGTAACTGTGAAAATTTAGGTCCCTGAAATTCTCCTTCATACACCTTCAAAAATTTTCTCAAGGCAAAAGCTATTATTAAAAATACTCAGTAAACATGTCTTTCACAAATTGCAGACAGACACATTACACGGCATCCACCCAGAACCAGAGACAGGCAAGGAATGCTTCTCTGCTCAGTAACAGGAAGTTCCCGTTCTTCAAGAGCAATTCCCATGGCAGCATTTCACAACAAAGAAACTTTGCCAGACAAAATTTCACCCCCAGTTCCTCTTTTTGTCCCTACAGTGTCCAGAGCAGCTGAGTTCACCCATTATGTATCCTGCAGTCTCTAACAGGAGAAAACATATCCAGTTACGGCACTTTTTAAACTCAAAGACTGGCAGGAAACGGTTTAGCTTCCATTCCCCCAAGGCCCAAGATTATATGGAGCTTCCAAAATATCAAGCTGGGAGAAGCAGCAAGTTCTGAAAAGCAGATGGCTGTGCTACAACGCAGGTGAAAACCTGGGTAGATTGTCATACATAAAGTCAGTAGTTAATGATTTAACATCTACCTGGCAGCCAATCAGCAAATCTTGATATGGTTTACTATCTTCATCAATGGCTCGGATGATGGGGCAGACTGGGCCTTTAGCAAGACTCTGGATGAGTGGGAGGCAACCAAGGGCAACTGATGCATCAAATGGCAGGGCTGCATTAAATGGTAGGGCTGCCATTTAAAAGGATCTCAAAAAGCAAGATAAATTGCTTGACACAAACCTCCTGAAGTTCAACAATGACAAATGCAAGGTCTTACATCTGGTATGGAATATAACCCCATACATCAACAGAAGCAGAGGACAAAACGTCTAGTTGGCAACCCTACAGAAAGATCCTGATGGACAAGGTTGAACAAGAGGCAGCAATACACTGTTTCAGGGACAAAGTGTTGCCACACAAAGTATCAAACAGGCAGAAGATCAGGGGAAAGGATTAGTCTCCCCGACTCAGCAACTTTGAGCCCAGAATATCATGTCCAGCTTCAGTTCTACATCTGAGATATCAGTAAGTATGTGAGTGACCCATGAAGGCCTACTATGCCCACCAGAGGGCTAGAGCATACAATACATGAAGAAAGACTAAGATAACTAGGCTCATTGAGCCTGCAGAAAATAGGGTTTAGGGGGAAGCCTAACAGCAGTATTCCACTACCACAGTAGTAAATCAACAGCTACATCAACTGCTGAGTTAGTATCTTCCTCTTTTTGACATTACTTTTAAGGAAATACAACACTGAACACTGAAGTAACCATACTTCATCACAGGATCACAGGAAAATGTGCATAACCCCACATATGTACAAGACAGTGGTCCAAATCAAGTGATTACTGAAGAATTTAAGAAAGGGTATATATACAATGGTATTTTCCTGTAACACATAGCCCCTGCTAATTTGTGACCTCTGATAGGTTGTTCTCCCATCCATTTGTCCAATGCTGTTGTAACTCCACAAATATATAGTATCCACTATGTTCTGTAGCCAGGAGCTCCATATTTTACTGTTTCTTACAGTTACTTTTTTTGATGCCCTCAGCTCTTGTATTAGAAGAGAAAACCAACTCCCAGTTTACATTTTCAAGTTGAGTACTATTTTACATTCATAAGCCATCCCACTCCTTAAGTTTCTAGCTCTGTTATACTCATTCTTGGGATGGAAATACCAAAATAAACACAAACACATTGAAATGGACTTCAGCTGAGTTCTTGACAGCTTCTCTAGCAATTGCTTATACGGTTAACTACTGAGTGTTTAGTTGGTATTTCATATTTCTAGCACAATTCCAAGGTCTCATTCTGGCATTATGAGTCTGTTCAGAGTCCAGTACATCAAGCTCCGACTCCAAATTCTTAAAAGTACTTCCAATTAATTAAATGCATTCTCACATTTTCCTAATAACTGCCTCTGCATAGAAAAGTTAAGGTAGAACAGACTAGATTAATTAATGTTTAAGCTATATTTAAATGTGAAACTCTTCTTTAGAATGCTTTTTCAAATTATTTAGAGAAGCTGGCAAAACTGAAGGACCACATATGTTTAACACACCTATTTGCAGCATAGGAACATTTGAACATGGCAAGTCCAACTTTAGTTCTGTCATTAAAACGTCACATTCAAAAAAGCTAACTTAAGCCTTGTAAGACTAGTCTTGCCAAGCTCCTTCTATTGGTAACTGGAAGCAGGTTTTTCCAGAAGTTCAGAGTAAGGACTTTTCCTTTCTCTGTATTGAATGGAGAGGGAACCTAAGACAATGTGTTGAAAAACACTAATCTTGTTACTTCTGACTTACAAAAACTGAACAGAAAAACTTCATTATTAAAAAAAAGTCTATTGAACAGTATTTTATGTCATCATTTATATCACAACATTAATGTAGAATCCTGTAGAAGACAGTCTATCACAGTATTTCTCCACAATAGCCACAGTGCCATCTTGCTCTCCAGTAAAACACCCCCCATCTTCCCACTCTTCACTGCCATCTGCCCAGAATTCTACTTCCTTAACCCTTTCTGACCCTTCCCCTCTTGTCATCCAGACACAGCATCGTAGTTCTGGAAGAACTGAGGGCAATAGCTGTTCTTTCTTGAACTGTCCACTCAGTGATAAGCACCCATCTGGTGACCACAAGCAGTCACTGCAATTAAGAGAGCATTAACTATTTAACGCACAGCTTTCTAACAGGAGAAAGTAATAATGTGGCATCACTTAAGAATCATCAAGAAAGTGAACTGATCCACACGTAAATGTTTTATTTAAAAATAAAAAACTGGTGAGCAGCTACTGACCCCAGTGGAGCTGACAACAAACTAACTCACAACATGACCTAGGACAGACTGATACGCTCAAAAGTTGTCCCAGAGTCCACATGGTTGTAAGCCTTACCATGTCCAAGACAGCCTAAGAACCACTTTTAAAGGAAGTCATACTGTTCAGGAAAGAATCCTCATAACAGCAAGGATGGACAACTTTGTTTCCTGTTTTAAAAGTAACTTGGAAAGAAAACCTGAAATAACTGATCAACATCATGCCAAAAAATCACACATAATCATTACTAAAAGCTTGAGAGAAACAGTAAGGTCAATCTCCAGTCTACAAAAGACTTTTCTTATACTCTGTCTTATAAAATCCTAGATGATGTTTTGCACTTCAGCTTCAGTTATGAATACCAATGCAATAGCAACCATAAAAATATTGTTATAAACAATACAACTAAAGATTCCGAAAGGGATTTTACTAAGCCAGCTAATGTTATGTTTAGGACCAATTATAGGACAGGAGAGTATGCTAGATCCAAACCACTGATCACCATGACGTTCAGAACAGTAAAAAGTTCAGTGCTCCTAAAGATCACTCAGCTGTGCAATCCAAACCAAAAACATTCTCCATGTTTCCATTACTTCAAGTCCAACAGAGACTTGCCTGCTTTCTTTCATTATGTTCTGGACTTGAACTAATCAGTTATCTCTACCAGAACATACATCTGCTAAGTCTTCTACATTTTATACCACACAGTATACAACACAACCAAGAGCTGAGCTGAAAGGTTTATCACATAAGCATATTAAAAGCTGTCTTGGCCAAAGCTGGATCACAATCAGCACTGAGGTTGAAAAGGATTCTTCATATTCATGAGAAATACCTTAACTATCTGTGAGATGGAATACGGCACGAGGTTAAAGTTCAAATCCCTGACAGAGAGGACAGTATCTCCTCTTTGGGTCAGTAAGAAGCACTTCAAGATACATCTTCCTGCAGAAGACCTTTTTTCATGGCTATGATATTTCTTTTTATTCAACATTAAAGCATTCTGCAACCTTTAACAATACAGCACTAACACTGCAATGACAGCCAGGAATCCATCAGTCCATTTACTAATGATCTGTCAATAAAATGAAAAATGTTGTGCTGTCTTGCCTGGCAACATAAGATACGCCTGCATCACTATCTGTTCTTACCTCCGGATCATTGCAATAAACATAGTGATGCAAACACCCCTTTAAAGGCATGTGAAAATAATTTTTACTCTATTTTAGCTTCTGCAGAAGTTAATCCAGATGTGGTCCTATAGAATTTGGAAATATCAATTAACGGTATCTTGACAGTCTGGCAAGATACATGGCAAGTAAAAAGGAATGTCTGATATACTCTGATAAAGCTAGCAGAAAAATGGAGCACACAACGGTTGAGAATCTTTATTAGTATAAAACATAGAACTGATATCTAACAGTTCTCCTATGCTGCTTTTTCAAGTGCTCTGAAGGCTCTTAATGAATCACATTAGGTACACGTAAGTCAACAGAATGATCTCTCTGAAAATCATTTCACCCAGATTAGCATTGTCACCCAAGTATATTCAAATACATGGTGGGCTGTAGCAAATCACCAGGTATTTCACAATACTCTCCATGCAGTGAGAAAATAAAGGAGAAAATTCTGTATTAACAGCAGCAGCCTTAATTGTTAATATTTTGTCTTCTAATTGAACAATTGAATAGAAGAGCCAAGAAGGTGAAGAAACTTGCCTCAATTTTAAGGAAGTATTACCACTGTAAGCTTGAAGCAGTTGAAACTGCCAATGGTTTCTTCAAAGAATTCAAGCCTAGAAATGGATGGCAGAGTATCTCAACAGTTTCTTTCTAGAGATTATAAGAAGTGTACACTCCCTCTGTAACTTCCAAGTTACAAATTACAATCTTTTCTTTTTCTTTTGCCTCCTGCATCAAGTAGAAAGGAATCAAAACAAAATAGAACTGGATATCCCTTGACGGATTTTCAGGGCTCTATAACTGAAAGTGATCCAGCTGAAGACTAACAGGATTTCCCAAAAGGGAATGCTGAGAGATAGACAATAGTGTTGAACTTGCTGCCACAGGTGAACCTGCTGGGCTGGGACCTACTTCCTTCTAAACTCTTCTGTTGGAGAAACAGCAGTTGAGGGCCTCTATTACTGAAGGTCTGTTTCCCCTACAGGAAACGACAAGTATGTACAATGAACAGATCCTTCCCCCTATCAATTCAGAAGTCTGTATTTTGATTACTGCTAGGGCCTCCACAGTAATTTAAAAAGCTCTAGTCATGAAATACTGTGCATTTTAGTGAATAAGATTCTGATGATATTGGTATGTCAAATTAATCTAGAAAAAACCTACAGAAATATTCAAGATGGTCTCTGTCCATCTGACAGTATATTTCAGTTTCTTATTGTGTTCCTGGCCATGCTTCTCTGAGAATTACAGCACTCTCCCAGTTCAAGAAGTTTTCTTATTTTATCTGTGAATAGAAAGAACTGATAAATCAAACATCTCCAGGAACACAAAGAGAATCACTCAAGATAATGCTGGAAGTTTGGTTTGATTCTTCAGGGGTTTTTCACATGTTGTTTTTGGTTAAGGCAGAGAAAAAAAGACTCATCCTTCGTGTTTTATTGGGAGGTTGATCACTCGTACTCTTTAACTATCAATGTTCAACTTGAAGCTGAAAGCACACAAATATTTAAATGCCCAAGAGAGAAAATAAAGTACTTGACAGTCTTGAATGATAGATTCAAAACTAGTCCTGACTAACCACTACTAGCAAACACATAGGAATGCATAATACGTAGAAATCACAAGAATTGTTGTTGCACTTCCAGTCTGGCTCTCTGAAATGCATAGTCAGAATACTTCAGCACTGGTAGAATAAAAAAGACAAACCTGTGACCAGGTACGACAAAGATTAATGTTAAAGGATCCCCTGATTTTCCCTTTACAAATGGTACTCTGATTCACCACCATGCTCTGGGCTGTTGCAAATGATCACCTGGCCCATACAGGAAACAGATTAGAGATGATCACACACTTTTAAGAGATAGATCTGATTCAGATTCAGTGTGGTATAATAGTAATCATAATCCTCACTGGATTCCTACAGTTTGGGCTCTGAAAAACAATCTCTGGATCATCACAAACATCAGACCAATGATGTTCACAGGAGAAACCAAATCATGCAGACCAGAGGCCACATCCTAATGTTTGGACCTGACCTAAAACTGATCTGCCTTTTGGCTGTGAATCTTTCTTCCTGCTCTTCTACACCCCAAAGAATGCAACCTGCATTTTTTTGTTAACTAAAGAAGCCTCCACTGCTCTACCAAATTCAGTATTCCACAGGTTCAGTCTTTTCACTGAGAATGAGCTCCAACCTTAATGTACCGCCCCAGTGAACCGCAACTGAAAACAAAAGCAATATTGAGGCTTGGTGGTGTTCTCTTTTCTTCTTCCTCTCCCTTGATGGGGGACCATTTTTCTTACTCTGCTTTCTAGAAGGAGAGGTCTGCTATGTTGTGTCTTTTTCCTTGGTTAATAAGCAACAGCACTTCTACCCAATACACACCTTTTGGCAGGGCAAAAAAACCTGCAGCCTCAATTACCAAGGAGGACAAGCAGACTCCCAGGGGAAACAGTTTTGATTCCTAGGGACTCTATTTTTAGTTACAGCACCAGAAGTCCCTGAAGCAACAATATCCTTTGACCTGTCATTTATGGCAGGGAAGGGAGCACGGACAGAGTTAGTCTACAGGTCTCAGCATTTAACTACTACTACCCTACAGGAAAAGGGGTCACACTGTATGGAGCAGGCAGACATCAGAGAACAGTTGAGTTGCCTCTTCCTCCTCTTCCCAAAGAAGGGCTGAAGAGGGATAGAACAAGACTGAACATGGTTGCTAACAGCCCAAACGGACACCAACTGCTGAGATGAACAAGATTTCTGACAGGCATGTCAATCTGAATCTTTAAGGACATTCATTTAAAGTTTCTTCAAATTAAACTAAGGTTATAATTATTTTTTTTAATCTAGTAACACAATGATCAGCTATACTACTCAGATAAAATTTGGGTAGATTGCAAGCAATTATGTTGTTTGATGTGAGGAGGAACAGAATCTACCTTTTACAGTCATGCTGTCACAGCAAAGACTGACAGTAAAGGAAGTAAATGAATATACGTAACAGAACCAAAGCAATAAGTTATTTTTAAGTAGTTACTATTTATGGGAGTATTGCTGTTAGCATTTTGAACACTAAATCAAATCCCTTGCAAGGATTCTATCACAGGAAGTACAAAACAACAGCTTAATATTTGATTTAAAGTTCACTTATTTTTCCGCTTGTAAGAATTACACATGTCCTAAACAGACAACCAATTACAAACTAACTCCTTTATTTATGCCGTCTACATCTACAACTTAAAAGTAATTCTCAAACACTGGCAACAGCTTGAAGAAAAAACAAAGCTACTAATTTAAAAAAGTACTTTAGGAGAAAGCAAGGTAGAAGAAAGGGAATTATAGAAGCCGACTGATCTGAATTCTGACCAAAGTGTGAAACACTACACAAGAGCCTCATTTTCAGTACAAGCAATGGACAAAATCAGCTAACAGCTTAAAAATTCCACACAATTTTGTTTTCATTGTCCCAAACACTTAACCCTTACGCTTTACAATGTACTGACTTTAACTTGTTAAAGGAAATCACTGATTTTTGTCCTCTTCTCTTCAGTTTGACATTGTAACAGAGTTGCCAGTTTTCAAGGTGAAAGTACACACGGTACTTAGACTACAGCATCTCCGTACAATTCCTGACATTTGTATACCACGATCAGGGGGCAAACATCAGCAGGTCACTATCACCACTCAGCAAATCTTATTTGCCACACACAAGTGTAATAAGAACATGAACACTGAAACACACAACTAGCAAGAAACACATCTTTCTATGCAAAGGGCTGGTCTCACAGCACACCAAATAAGCCCTCCTGACCCACTCCTCGCTTCCCACCTCTCCTCCCTCTCCCTCCTCACCCTCCTGTCAATATTCTGACAGGTACCATAGTTTAAGAACCATTCATAAACCAGAAACAAAGGCAAATAATGGCATATGGATCTTTTTCTACAGAGCTGTTTTTTTAACAGTGTAGAAACATTAGCGGACAACAAACTAAGTAGCTTCATAGGTAAAGAGGTGCTCCAGTCCTAGCCTCTACAAAGTCATACATAATGGTGCCCCTTAACATAACAGCACAGATACTGTTATGAGCACCAGAGACAGTCAAGACACTCACCAGCCTGAAGAACTATGCAAATATATTTATAAATATACCATCGAATAACTAAGAAGCCTTCTTAGCAAACGCAAATTAAGGCTCAATAAATAAATTACTACAGTGTCATGTATCAATAAGAACTAGATGCAAAACATGCTTTTCCTCATCTTTGCAAGGCTCAACGTTGTCATTCACAAGAACACCTGAAAAACTAAAATAAAAAAAATACCACCCTATACTTTGCAGCCTTCCAACCCACTTAATCTTTAGTAACCACGCTAACACGTTTTCCAAAAGAAAAACGCCTCGGTGCTGTCTACACGAATGAAGAGCTGGAAGCGTTCAGGCTTGAAAAACGAGGTGCAAACCAGCCGTGAGAACCCC
>NW_009954497.1:184729-193186 GCF_000747805.2 Chaetura pelagica
AAGCGGGGGAGCGTGTTTGCCGCCTGCCGCCTCGGGAAGAGCCGGCGGGGATTGATGTTTCACGCCGCGGCTCCCGGGACTCGCCTTCCCTTTATGCACGAAGTGTGAGGTGAGGGAGCCCCTGCGGAGCTGCCCCAGCTCCGGCGCCCAATGAGAGGCCGGAACGGGCTCCGTCCTTGGGCAGCGTGTCCCGGGCCGCTTGGCGGGGGCGGGATTGCTGCGGGGTGTGGGCTCCGGGGGGTCTGCTCCTGCCTGCGTGCACACAGCGACTCCTGTCTGAATGCCCGCTTTTATTTACCCTTAAAAGCAAGGACCGAGTCATTCTGCTCTTCTGAAGCAGCTCTCACCTTCATGCTTCAGGAATGACATAACGAAACCTTTTGTATTGTTGAGATTGTCCCTTTCTCCCCCTGAAATACCAAAGCAGCCCGTACAGCTAAGCCTACCTGTAGGCGTTCTTTTATCTAAGAAGCATGTTCTGCTACAGTATTTGAGAAAATTTGTGGGCTACTGCTGGTCTATAAATATGATGTTTCAACTATAACGTGGTTTCCTACAGAAGAACATCTTTATTAGAGGGACCCCAATTGACACAAGGCTGCTGGAGCAGGAAAATAGTGAAGAAATACAGTGTCTGCACAAATAAAAAACCACACAAAACTCCCAAACCATACATACAGGTATGTAATGACACCCAGGCAAATCAAATTTGTTCTGAGAGCAAAATAAGCAGCCTTTACACTTGCTTCACTGTTTCAAGCAGAACATTAAAGACCGGTAAGAGTAGCAACAAAACTTTACAGAAGATCTGAAGCTGTATGTTGTCTCCACATGAAAGCAACTGGTTTCGTTTACTTCTCAAGTAGGTATAATTTTTCTGACAGAAGATGTCAGGGTGAAAGACACATACACACACACACAGGTCCAGCTGCTCTATACAGAAGATCATCCAAAGAGCATATCTCATTATTAAGGTATGATACCCATGTCTCTACCTTGAGGTGTTGCATCTTAGAGAAGAAGCTTTTTGACAGATGGATGTGCTCTTCTAGGTTTCCCGTTTTGACAGACAGAAGTATATATATTGTCACAAAAACTTATTTATAGCTTCATAGCTTAAAATTGGTAACACATGGGAATATATGTCTTCAGTCAGTAAATATAAATGATCTTCATACATTCTGTAAACAAGTTTAATTCAAAATTTTTATAAAACACATCTGGTATTTACACACATACCTCATCTAAAAATATGAGTTTGTTGAATGCAAAGTTATTACAAACTATCAGAACCCTCTGAAAGCTGTTTGTACATATTTCTTGCACAACATATGCAAAAGGTGACCCTAGAGATACTAAGATTAAAAGGTGCAAATCTGCAATTGTGTACAAAATATGTACTGTGTTAAGTGCATATCTACATTGCATATTACACGTGCCAAGTCTGTGAAAAGGAACAGTTAAAATTGCAACTCTAAATTTCACAGAACATTAGTAGAGAGAAAATCAAGATATCTGGAGATTAAATAGAACATTCTCACATCCTTTCAATGTCATTTCATCCTCTTGAGTCATTTCAGATGCATGGGATCCATTATGGACATTTAATGAACAGCTATGCAAACTAGAACTAAGTTTAAAATTCTCTGACAGCTTAGTAACCTAAATGTTTGCGGTGGTGTTAGTTAAACATGTATTTGCAGGGTCTAAGTTGAGTCTCCTGATACTAGTTGGATATTGCTGTTAAAAAAAGAAATAGAAAAAATGAGAAATGAGGTAAAACCAGATTATCATGCAAGATTTCAAGGCTAATGTGTTGGGTTTTTTTTAATACATTGTAACTTGCATACTTTTTTTAGAATATGGTATGAATGCTCACAAAACACTTGTAGATATAAACTAAGCTGCTGGTATAAGTTTAGTATGACTCTGCAGTAATTCTACCAAACCTTCTGCAAAAGTAAAAAATTAGGTGAGGAGTCAATCACTCTACCAGTTTTTCTCCTTTAATGTACTACAAGATAGAGTATTACAATTTTTGTCCAGCATCTACTTACAGTTTTGTTTAAAATCAACACAAGCATCAGCCCAAAAAGCAGACTGAATAAGCTAAAGGTCTCTGGTAGAGTTGGAATTTAAATATATATGTTGCGTCAGTTATGAGTGGCAAAAATAAGCTACTAAAATGGCAAGTTACACAGTCTAAAAAGCTGAAAAACTGCAGTTCTGATAAAGAAATCTGTCCATCAGGGATCAAAGACAGGCCTTGCTATTACCTTGTTATGGCTGGTTTTTATTTGCAGCATTTAAAAAAAAAGATTTTTTTCTGTTATAAAAAAAATTAATAAACTTAAGATCTATTTGGCAATACTAAATACTGAAGATTGCAAATGCCTAAGTTAGTACCATGCAGAGTGAACTTCAGTGGACTTCTCTTGTGGAGAAACACTACCATAAGGACATTACATAAGCAATCAACACAGTACACAGGAAATATTTAACATGTCATCACATTATTACATAATCCTTGGATGGTCAAAATTAGCTAGACTGTGTAACTGTTACTAAGGCTGTAATTCTACCTTATTTAGTGGAGGGAGAACCTGGCCTTACAAATCTCTTATTTCTCTTTAGAAGGGATTAATATTACTGGGGGTAAAAAATAAAAATTAAAAAATGGATGCATGTTAAATACCATGCTATTAACAGCAAGACAGAGCAAGATGTTGTAGAACATAGTTAGGGAAGCATTATTTTTATTTTGTCATATTAAAATAACATTGTTTGAAGATCACACAAATTTGATAGATCATCTCTTTTCTCCGACAGTAAACCAGCACTACAGTTGAGAAAGGTGTTCACCTATTTCTCTGTAAATTTATACTTTTAAGTAAAATAATTTGATTCTCTAAATATGCAATTTAATTAGTTATGTCACACGGTACATATCTTGCTCCTTTGGTCAGAGATAATAAATGAAGACTTCAAATACTTCTATCTTCAATTTTTAAAACCCCAATATACATCCTCAGCCAAGGAGTATTTACGCTACACACAAGCCATAGATACAAAATACACAGTATGTACATGTTTTGGAAAGAAATTGGAATTTATAAAAACTCAATAGCCAAATCAAGGTAATTGAGGCACTAAATTAAAAGTAGTATTTTCATGTCTTGATTATACACACTATTCTGTGAACAATCAGAACCGTTTCATAAATATATATTATCTACAGAATTTGCTGTGCCCAAAAAGCCAGCTCTCTTTTCTCAAAAGAAAAATTGCACTTTGAGATTTTTAGAGTGAGCTTCTCATTTTTCTCCTCCAATATAGTAATCTGGTCCTAGTGCTTTTGGCACAGGTACTGAGTTGTGGTTTTGCTACACGTTCTTATAAAACACAAGGTTCTTTTTTGTTGTTGTTGTTGTTCAATAAAATCCGAAGAGTCTCAAACAAACCTAGAACTTTGATACAAATCTATATAGCTACAATTGCTTCATTAAATAATATACACAAGTATGCTCTTCGATCTCAAAACATCTTGACAACTTGATACAAAACAGTCACTTGCATTATCTCCAGGCTCCTTAATCTTATGCATTATCAGGCTGCAAGTGAGTAACATATGGTTTCTGGCCACACCTTGCACTAGATCACACCCCAGTGTACAAAGACAGAAAATAAATGTATAATAAAAAGATTGGATAAATTAGAAGGGGTTTCTTGGTCTTGAATTCTTCTCCAACTAGTAATGATGCAGCACTGTATGCAGCCCAAAAGACTCCAAACAACTGAAAAAGAAGACGAACAGCCTTAGCTGACACCACAAGAAAATCTCTCCAAATACCAAGATATCATCTTTCAATATAATTAAAAAGAAACCCCTCAAAATTATTTTTTGTGGGCAAGGACTTCCCACACACACACAGAAAAAGCATATACTATGCATTTTCATTTAAGGTTAGGGAAACACTTGACAAATAGGCATGTTATTTTCATTTGAGACATTTCTACTGAACCGAGTAGCTAAGGGCCTACACTAAGTCTTCACTAATGTAAGACATCCAGACACAGCAAACCATACACAAATAACTGGAAACTTCACTAGATTAATACCTTTTCTTTCGAACTTGACTGTCCCCAACTATTAACCTCCCCCCCCCTTTCTTTAAGCAAGAGTTACTATACTTGACTCTTCCTCCTACAATATATTCCAGAGGGTTAAATTACCATTTTTTATTTCAGGATGCATCATGAGCTTTTCTTTAATTATGGTGCAGCTCAAGCTAACTGAGTCTCACATTCCTATTTCTTTCGGGTGCAGTGAAAAGCCTGCCAAAACACAATCTCTGTCAAAAACAGATCACAGCATAAGTAGTTTTGGCCATATAAGGCTTGTCCTGCATTTTCACACTAATGATGCAAAGGTAAGAACCGTGCACAGATTCACCCTCAAGTTAATGTGAGACTGTTAGTAGTGATCAAGTAACAGAGGTTTCATTAACATGTATTTATTTTCAAGTTAACTGGCAAGTTAATTATTTGCTTTCTGACTGTATCACTTAACAGTAATTGCAAGTTACCATATCACAAACACAGCAATTATTTATCATACACTTTAGTTGTACTTCAATTTTACTGTTAACCAGCAAGCTAAACGGACAGAAATTAATCAAACCAAGAGAACAAGAACTCAAAAAGCATACAGCTTAGCTAGTAACAGAATTTTCTCAGTCAACCATTCCAAAAGTTCAGCAATAACTTCACAGGCTACCTAAAATGGTTTTAAGAAGGGCTCTAAGTGTTCCAAGAACTTATGTAGTTCTGGAATCTTTCAGGGCACATTGCTAGTTTCATAAAAGGTGTCCAACAGCAGGTGGTATCAGTCAAGTTGTTCTTGCTTTGTGCCTTACAGTCCACATCTGTAAAATGAGAACAATACTTACCTTCTCTGCAAAGGGCATTGAGAGCTTTGTACTGCTACCACTATGGGAAGGTCTCAGAACAATGACTAATGTCACATTCATGCTGCAGTGACTAAAAATAAACTGGATTATATGGGGAGGGATAGAACAGCTTATTTTCAGATTCTTCATTTTGAGACTTAATTTTTCTCAAAATGACAATCTTATTTATTTTAATGCAACTATTATAGTACAGCAAAATACTCAAACAGAAGCTAACCTGGTAACAACAGGTGTTGTTATAGCAATAACACAGTATATACCCAAGCACTCAAAAGAAACATTCAAACCAGAATTCACTTGGCAGTCATGTCCATTACGCTAACCAAAAGGACCACAGAACTAAAGTTGCAGTTCTGAATATTTCAACACATTGCTATGCTGTCCTGAATAGATTAATACTTAATAGATTTTAAGTGACTTTAAAATAAGTGTAAACAATTCTTAATGTATGATACTGAACTTACTTTTATTAGGGTTGAAACAACTTCAAATGATCCAACCACCAAAAGTACAGGTGCTATGACAATGAGGGGAAGTAGGGAATATCCTATCACACCAAGAACTTGGCCATAAGCAACCTGAAATTTTCAACCACACAAAATCAAGCTTTTCAGTACTCAGTCTTTGTCACCAAACACAATATTGTTATAGCTATATTAATAATAGCAATAATAAAGTGTCAGATATTAGTGAAATTTCAGCTAATGGAAGCTTGTACTAGTATGGGAATTATTTCTGTATGCTACCCCCAGACTTTTGTAATTAATAATTCAGTTCTCTTAGAAATATGTTACGGTTTGTTTAACGCTGTAAATGACAATTTTATCACTTCCAAGGGAAGTATTTACACAGGTTATATTATGTAATTCCATCCACCCCTCACATTTTCCTGTTCTGCCTTAAGTGGTTCTCAGCTGCCCATCTCCATGCACATATAGGTCCCAGGAGCACAGAACCACGACAGACCTCTTAGTCACAAGCTGCAGTCCTGGCTGTCATAAACAGCAAAGATATTATTTTCTGCATGAACATACTCATATCTATTATACATAAATATGAAGTGACCAAATGCTTTTGACATCTATAAAAGACCTAGAACGTGACCCCTCTAAGGCACAGAAATCTTCTAATTTTGAGTTTAAATTTATTATGACTATCTTAAATAGATTTGTTCAAACTTATTTCCATAATTGTTTTTAGCTTCATGAGGATTAAAATATCCAGTTTTCCTCTATTATAGTTTGAAATGCTCCTGGGCCCAGATAGACTTCTTGGATTTAAGAGGAGAAACAATAGCAAGACAAGTGACAATACAGCAAACAATCTCTTTTGGCTTTTCATCTTCACAGTGAGCTGTGCAGTCCTTTATTTTCTACCCAGTTTATACATTCAGATAATTTCACATTCTGAACCACAAAACAGCTTAATTTTAGGGCATCTGGATTACGCTGGTATGCAGAAATACCATGCAATCACACTTATAAGAGCTTTTTCTTTCAAAACAGTGTTCACACAAGAAAATTCTAGCAATTATGATTAAAGGAAATTCTAAAAAATTGGAAGTAAATGTAAATAATGCAGGAAGCCTTCAACACTAGTTCACCATTAATACAAGATGCATAGTAAAAATATAAAAATCAAGTATCATAATTTTTAGGTCTTCATGACACAGTCCATTGCACTTTATGCTGCAGAGCCATTTTAAGAAGTTTCTATACTTCTCAATGTTCCACTTTAGCTGTCTGTAGGCCTTGCTGTAAGTAATTTTTTGCTGTTTACACTTGAACTGCTTAGTGACTCAATTTGCAAACAGCTCAAACCTCTATTCCAACCCTACCAGTGACAGCAGCTGGAGGGAGGGATCTAGGCCAGAATTTCAATTGGCTTTGCAGTTCAAGAACAGACATTGACTTTCATTCTTTAACGGTTTTAACTGCATCAGGCCAAGGCTCAAAGCAAACACTAGTAGGTGCTCTAACCACAAGGACATTATACAACTGCTGTTAGCATAATTTTGAAAAAAAAAAAAAAAAAAAAGTTAAAATAAGGGGCAGTAAAAGATCAGTGCAAAGGAGGAGAAAGGATCCCACTGAGCTTCGTGACCAAAAAAGTAAAAGCACTTGTCCCTCAAGAATGGACTTCGGTTCTGGATCACAGGTACTTTTTAGAATTTCTGGGATTCATACTAAAAATTTCCAGATTATTACATCCAGCAGACTATCTATTGCACAGAAAGATTCACTGACCATCATTGTAATTTTAGATTTTATTTTGGAAAACAAGAACCTAAAAGGTAAATGCTGCACCTACCAATTACATTCATTCTTAGTTAGCCAGAAGGCCAAAAGCAACGCAACAAGAAAACCCAACTAACTACTGAAAAATGTAGCTTTGAGACTTTACATTACCTCCCTCTATGTCCTTCTCATGTAAAGGTACTTACTTCTCCTCCAAGAACCCTGGCCAGTAAAAAAATTGTCAAGGATCCAAATATCCAAATAGTTATAATCCAAGAAACAACCTTAAGAGATAAAGAAAAATTAATTTATATTAATGACTCCTTGTGAGAAAGGAAAAAGTAATTTCTATTAATCACTTTCACTGCAGTCAAGGATTTTATTACACAAAGCTGAATTCTGAATTGCTGCAAGAATAGTTTTACTTAGTATCACAATGCAACTTCAGAATAACATTCTGAGATTTCATTTACAGAATCACATTAATGGTCAGTTTGGTGAACACGGAATGCAAATCCAATGTGTTTTGTAAGTATTATAATATTGTATAGAGTATGAAGGGTTTAGTTAAAGCTTAAGCTAAGACCTCCCTAGCTAAATGACTTCGCATCCCACCTATTACAAAAGGTGGACTAAGTTTTCATAAGTCAGTGCAACCAATACAAGGAATATGCATTCTGCTTCTTTCATCTGTAAAGGCACTTCATTCTTTACTCAAACTGGGAACACTCGGAAGAAGACATAGGCCTTGAACTCTCAGTAGAGCTTAATGATGATTACAACTTAGGAAACAGCCCTGGGCTCCTGGGACAAAGTCTTTAATTACATTTGCTTATTTCTTTCATTGCTCTGCTTTTAAACTGAAGAAGAAATCTTAAGATAATTCTCTGGCTTAACAGAACCTTCAAAGTAACTTAGCTATTATTGGAGTTGAGTCACTGGGAGGATTAAAAAGGGAAACTCCTCCTTTTGGAATACCTTTTTAGAGGGAAACAACAATATCAGTGCAGTCTCTGTATTTCCAAATTTACAATGGCTGCACTTAAAAATGAAGTTACTACTCAATTCAATGTTTTTGCTTAACTAGAAGTTCCAGATTCACAGAAGAACAAAATAGGGGATTTTTCTTTAAATTTAAAACCAGATAAAAACCACAGCACCACTTCAAAAAACTAAAAGAAATATAATGCCTTATGCAAGGCCTCCATTTACTCCCCCTTTTCTTCCACTATGTAAAAGAGGACCACTTT
>NW_009954497.1:193235-200126 GCF_000747805.2 Chaetura pelagica
GTTCACCTAGTCTAGATGTTGTCATTCATTCTGTTGATAGCTACTAGCTTTCCCTTCTCAGACATGTACAACACTCTTACGTCTGTATGGTAAATCCACTGTTCCTAAGAAACATGAGACCTACTGTTCATGTAGAGTAGGTACATGAAATGCAGAAGGTAGATTATCTGTCATGGGATCAAGGAATGGTACTTGTTTGCCTAGGAGACACCTCAGTGGTCCATACTGAATAATCCAGTGGTTTAGTCTACTCCAAGTCTCTCAGAAACAAGATGCTAATAGTGAATTCTTAGTCAGCATTTGGTACATGGTATGGAAGCCAGAGGTTTCAAAGGAAGTGATTTTATCTCACAAGTTGCAGAAATCCTTGCATAAGCCCATTCTGCTACTTGACATTTGGCTTACTGCTATACTACATTGTATCTTAAACAACAATAACCAAACATATAAACATTTCTGAAGCAGGACCATCTAGGCTTACATTTAAATTGTGACTATAGATGTTACCACTTCTCTATTTCAATCTGAACATAAAGAAAAAGACTAATGGTGTTTAAGGAGGTCAAATAAATCTGCACAAGGCCTCTGAATAGCTATTCACCCTAGACTTCAGAAGGAAGTATGGAAAAAGTCTATTGATCAGAGGGAAGTTATTTGACTGTAACTGAGCAGGGAGGACAAAACAGCAAATGGTACTAATGAAGATTCAATATACCAGATAACAGCAGTGACATAGTATGAATTAAACAAGTAGCTTTATTTGACAGCAAAATTCATGGCATCCAAACTAATGTTTTTTTTAATAAAAAGCACATTAATTGAAGGTCATAAATTAAATTGAAAGATTAATTAATATGACTATAAACCCATCAGATCTGTTTCCTCTAGAAACCAGATCTTTTCTTTGTTTTACTGTATAAAAATAAGCCTGACATTTCATCACACTTAACTTATCTGTAGGCTATTTCATACATTTCTTAATTCTTACACATTAACTTGAGAAACATTTCAAATGCTCTGCATCAGTTGGTGAGGAAAAGATTTTCTAAGTAAGAATACTAATTGCTCAGCAATCATGTCCCCAAATTCAGTTTAGATTTCCTTTTAGGTAGAAAGTTTTTATACCTACCTTAAATTGTCCATATAATGAAATCATTGAGAAGAAGAGGACAACTGCCAGAGGACCCCAAAAGTCTGGATTGTCTCTCACTACCTGCCTATTAAACCCAAGAGATGGCATAGGCATCAACACACATCGAATTTTGTAGTAAATATCCTTCAGATCAATGTCAAGTTCTTCCCTGAAATTGTAAAGCAGGAAAGCATTACTATACACCACAATAATAAAACGGAGCATAAAAAATTAAGTTGTGGAACAAGCCATAAGTTATAAAGCAAGTCTCCTGTCACCCATAAGGCCTTCTGAAGCCATGACTAGCAAAGCAACAGCTTGTTCACAACAAAGCAACACCATACCTTCATCCTGCATTCAGTAACTGGCGTGACACAGCGAGATACATTTAATTACTCAAAAATCAATTACATGACTGAAAATAGAAAACGTACACGATGAAGCCTAACAGTCAACATTACAACAGTAGATCTGTTTTCTGACATGCAGGAACACATGACATTTTCACACCACTGTACCTACTTAAAAGTCAAAGCCATGCATACACAAGTATGCCTGTGTATTCCTATGCTGAGCAGTCTGCCATGAGCACACTCATTATGGAAAGATTTTATTTTGAACTCTACAGGAAAGAATACCTTTATATTTACTAAACCTAAACCATTCAAAATACATCAGGTAAAACTTTTTATTTTTTTAATAAAATGAGGTTTTACTTCCTTCAACAACAGTAGTTTTCAGCAACCCACATTATACTAATTGTTCAATTGTTTCCAATATAGGTAAAAATAAATAAAAGCAAATTAAACTAGGAATAAATTCTAACAACAGATCTGGATGTTCTCCAATTGCCTTTTCCACTCCCTGCTACAAACTATCTGTAAGCAGCTACAAATTGACCAGAAGATTCTTCTGCATGGGAGGCTCTTAACTGGTAGATCATCTTGTGATTACCCTAGCAGGGAAGGAAGCAGACTTTCCAAGTCATGGGCAGTTTTACTTCTTTAAGTTTATGCATGGAACCTTAGGACAAAACTGTATGCTAGTGTTTTCCTTATGCAGTCACGACTGAGGAGCTCTGAAGAGCTGCAAGAAACTTCCTGGCATATGCTCCTCTGCTCTACATTTTAAGAGCAGTGGAGAAAAACAGAATCCTATCTTAGGTCCTTTAAAGAAAGTTTTGTACAAGACTTTGAGTTATGGCTTTTTCCTCAGAAAAGCTGAAGCAAGAAATAAACACAAAGACATAATTCACCACAATTTCTCTTTAAAATAAATAAATACTGCTCATTGAGTCTTTCAAGGAAATGTTGGGATTGCTATTACTGAAACTATTTCAGAATTAGTATTACTAACCTGTGACCAAATAACAGAAATTGTTCTTTAATGCATCCCTGAACCTGAGGAGTAGACTAGAAGCCTCTGCTTCCCTCCATTTAAACAGGTTGTACCATTCCTGTATTTTACTCTGAAGATTGTGTAGAACAAATATTTCCTGTCTGGAAGTAATTATTTGTAATCACCTGAAGCTTCTGACAGCTTCTCATGTGAATAAACTGTCTTTGGCATGAAGCTGACAGCTAGCTCACCTAAGATGTGGTGGTAGCTGTAACAGGAAGCAAGTGTCTGGAGTATGGCCGCCCAAGAAAGAAAAAAATAAATCTCACTCTATTGAACAAGATGTTTGCGCAGTAGCACCATGTTGGTGAAATTCCTTCAGCTGGCTGCTATTCTTTAAATCCTTAGCAGGACTTAGGTTGCAAGGCTTCACAACAATGTGTTCTGGGAACAATCAGAACTGAATAAAAACTGCTACATGAAAGTCAGATTAAGGTCTTCTCTGTTAGGATGATACATTCATCCTGTTTGCCCCAAGCTAACAATTTGCCTGGCACACTCTCCTCACTTCCAGCAATCAACAGCTTGGAACACCTAGCTGTCTTGGATTCACAAACTTGGTTTTGGTGGTATAAAAGGCTACACAAAGGAGGTTCATATGTTTTCACCTTAGTACACCATTCCATCTCTAAATGAGAAGGGAAAGGTTTACAGAACAGATTTATTAACACAAGGAGCTTCTTCTGCACACTTTATGAAACTTGAAAAATACTTTAAATTAAACTCTCCAGATATTTGTCCTCTCCCAACACTCAGAGTTCTCCAGAGTACTGTTCTCATGACTCAGGTTTTTTTAAAGCATTATTCTCTTCAATTCACACAAAAAACCACAGAGACACAGAGAATGAAGATGCTTAAGGGCAAAACAAGGACTACGATCCAGGCTGCCTGATTCATAGTGCAGTAACCTTAAGATGCAAACTTTCCTCAGCCAACCACGCTCCTGTGAACAGAACAAGGGATGTTGATACTTTCTGTTTTAAGGGCTTTGTTGTCTTTCAACATTAACACCCTTTTAATCTAACTTTATAATAGATGACAGCACCAAAGATTGTGCTACATTGCTTCTATCATCCCTACTGTAATAAGCATGATTTACAATTCATTCACTTCAGAGTACATGACAGAATTTACTTAGATTTACTTAACACAGTCTTTCCACAGGACTGTCTTTGCCTCTGATTCCTTAATAGGATGAAGAAACTTGCAACATCAACGCAAAAGATAAATAGAACACAATCTAATTTTTTAAACCATGAAAAGGTCAACAGATAAGAGCAGAAAAAGGCAAAAAAGCTTTATACTTCTAGAGGTTAATAACAAGGAATTTTACTTCCTCCTTCCTTCCTCTCCCACAGTGTAAATAATAAACATCTCGTTTACACTAAAAATAAAACCCATAATGAGATATGTAATTATTTCATTCCTGCACCAGGAAACACTAAGGAGTCAAGAATTTGTCAAGCTGAGTGTAGGACAAGTTGAGAGACAAGTTTTTTTTTTTCCCCAAAAACAACTAGTAAAGACAGATAACCAAAAATACTTATGACCTACAGGAGAGGCTTGTTATCTTCTGGGTCGTCATCTTCCACTTCCAGAAGCCAGCCATACCCTCTCTGTCTAAGGAATGTACTTGCAGTAGATTCTTTGATGAATTCTCCTCCAAGGTTTAGCTTAACATCTGGAGTTGCTATGGAGCCACTAAGATCTTAGAGAAAAAGGGAGAGAAAGATACACCTTTTTATGTCTTGCCAAAATCCATTTGGTTTCCAAAGTACTAGACGATAAACAACGGACATATAAAGCTACACGTGCTGGTCATCACCATGAAACATTCAAGTTATAGCATAAAATTATACTTTAACAAACACATAATTTGAAGGGGTACTTCTGGTTTCAATGTTATAGTAACAACATTGGTTTATGTCTCAAATTACCAAGCTTTAGCTTCTAGATGGAACTCTAGTTTTGATGACAGTGTTATGGTATGACAGAAATGCTTCAATTTGTGCTTTATCACTCAGCACTTAAAGGCATAAAAGGAGTAAACCAATTAAAGTCTCATCATACTTTAAGTTGTGAATTATTTACTTTTTTTTGCTGACCATACTACACATCTTTTGGAGTCCGTTCCTGCACAGTGGCATTGGTTCAGCTTTTTTGTACAATTTTTCATGAAAGAAAAGCATTCGTAGGTATTTTTCCTTTGTAGCCTGCCTTTAACATAGATTCCCAATATTTGCTAAAACAGAGAAATCCAAACAGAAGCACAATTTTTTTTCTGTACAAACCTTATAACAAGTATATCAAGAGGCAAAAACTCTCCTTTCCTCCAAAACCTTTTCACCTCATCAATGAAAATATTATGTTGGTTTTTTCCATTATTGTGTGTTCTTCACACAATAAATTCCTGGAAACACAATTCCCAAAACAACTACCTATAGAAAGTATTTCTGAAATGCATACTCACAGAGGCAAGCCAACCAATATTAGATTACATTTGTGACATCTTCTATCAAAATGCAACCTAGTTTTATAGAAACAAAATTTTTACAGTGACAGAATTACAGTCTTCAACCAGCATGTATGAAGCATTCACTGAACACTCAGTATTGCAATTAATTTAAGAGTAATTTCCTTCCCAAATCAGCCTGCTAGGCTACTCAAGCTGAAATTTAAGCTTCTCCATAAATGCTATTCAGCTGTTTCAGAATCATGAGAGCTAATGGTCCACTGCTTTGATTCACCATCTTTGAAATACCATCTGTGCAGGATCCTTGCAAAGATCACTGTAACTTAAATAATTTCTCTTTCCTCTTCCAAGTATGGGCACACATACACTGTTCTCACCAGCCACAAGCAAAGCCTTCCTCTGCTGTTTAGTGAGAGAGGAAAGAAGAAATATGTATTCTTAACATGAGGGCATCAAGCTAGAGAAAGCCCCCGGAGTTTTCTATTGTCACTCGGAACCTTTTGTAAATTAAAAGTATTTTTTTCTTCTGTAATATAACACTGCTTTGTAATGAGAGGTTCTTGCTACTCTTTGTGCACAGGTGTGGCCATCAAAATAAGCAAACAATAACAGTCCAACCAGCCATTTATTTCTCCTTTCATAGCGACAGCTGACTCGCCATCCTGAGACAGGGAAACTTTTATGCAAGTCATATTTACCAAGACTCCATCAAGCAGTCAATGATCTTAAGTATATTGTATATAACATGATCTTAAGTATATTTTGCGAGACATCTCAGGAGGGACATAGAGCTGCAGAAACCAAGGAAAAGACGACCCACCATCTCCTCTTCTACCAACTGCTTTGAATAAGGCAGTTTACAGCAGGCCAGCCAAGTGCTGGAGAATCTGCCAAAAATTCATTGTTTGCTAGAGGTAGAGTGCCTTCCTGGCTCCTGGCTCTAGCAGACCACCACAGAAGCAAAACTGAGGTATCTCACATACCTCATCTTAACCAGGCATTGTGGAAACACAGTTTTCAAGACAGTCTTTGCCCTCAATTTTGAAAAGGCAGTACAAGAGACAAACCCTGAACCAGTCTGTGTTCATAAAGCACACAGAACTGAGCCAAATTTGGCACATCCTCCTGGGAAGGAACTTATACTGGACTGGGTTCAGTATTACTCAACTACTACTTCAAGCAGGAATCTTTCCAGAGATACATGGATCGTTTTTCAGGCTGAAGTGGAGAAGAAAACCAAAACAAACAGACCATCATCACCAAAAAGCCAAAGCCGAGACTGCACCTGTTGATTAGTATTCCTTGACAAAAGGACTGTGAAGTTAACAAAAAACCTGGCATTCTACAGTAGCTTTTCCACATCAATAATTCTTTTCCAGGGTGGGGCACATGAGTCATGATTTACACCATCCCCTACACACAATTACAATGGTAACTAAACACATAAAGTAGAATGGTTGTTGTTAAAACAGGTAGAGCCTAAAAGCTCGTTCTCCACCAGAACAAGCTACCACAGCGTTGACTTCTGCACGTTCATTCTCGCGGTCTCGGGGCAGATCTTCCCGGCGGGCTGGCGCCCCGCAGCTGTTGGTGCAGCAGTTCCGTGCAGCGGGCCCCGAACTACACGCAGGGCTTCCTTAACCCCCTCACAGCCGTGCTGAGATGAGACGCAACACCCAGACTCGGGCACAGCACCGCGGTGTAACGCGGACACACGGCACAATCTCCACGAGACACCAAACGGCGCTGCCCGCGACGCCGCGCAGAGGAGCGCTCCGTGAGGCGACCTGGTCACGGCAACGTCAGGTCGCCGGGCGGTGACGGCTCCACCGGAGCGCTACGGTCGGTTTGGCAGCCCCGGCGCTTCCTCCAGGAGGACAAAGCAGCC
>NW_009954497.1:200644-207180 GCF_000747805.2 Chaetura pelagica
GGGGCGGAGGCGGGAGCTCGGGGGGGCACCGGGCGGTGTCACAGCCTCCCGGGGCTCCGAACCCCGCCGCGCTGCGGGGCCCCCAGCCCGGTGTGTTGGCCCAGCCTGAGCTCCCGGGGCCGGTCGGAAGGCTGACAGCGAGGATCCGGCGTTTGCAGCACCCCGGGACCGCAGCTTCAGCCCCTGGCCACCGCCGGCCGCGGTGTTCCCGGTGCCCCCCGCCTGCCGCGGTGCCTACCTGTAAATCTGCTCCTCGTTTCGTGCGAGGAGTTTTCTTCGTGTCTTTTGCGCCCCTCGGCCCACGTAATCTGCTTCCTGCGCGCTGCTAAAAACGGTACTTTGACCTTTCAGCATCAAATTATCTGCTGGCAAATGCTTCGGCTTTTAAATAAAAGTGTGGACTTTTTATTTCTTTGTTGGATACAAACATTAGCCCAAATACTCTCCTTCCGTGATGGCTTTGAAAAAATGCATCCTCCCTTTGGGCTGTTCAGAAGGATTTTGCTTCTGTGTTTACTACCCAGTGATACCGTACATGGCTCTGCCTCCCAGTACCAGTGCGATCATGTGCATCCCTTTGGCCAGTTGGTTTCCACGTGCAATCCGAAATCTGCTCTGTTACCCTACATCCTTTTTTCCTCCCATTTGGCCTTTTGCCCTCAGTATTTACATGCAGTTTCCATCGTATTTTTTAAGCTATGCCCAGTCCACATATATTAGTGGTATCCTTGGTAGTCTGCAATTCTCATGTTTCTGGACTACTCTCCTGCAATTCCCTTGTGTACACTCCAGAATGGCTGCCTTTTTAGTTGGTAATTGAAATGCATTAGCATATCCAAAAACCTTTCCCACAGTTTAAGGTGCTACATCCAAGATAGCTCCTTTACCAGGCCTTACTAAACAGCTACTGTTATTAACAGAATATACTGTTTCAGTTGCAAGGGACAGACAACAGTCACCTAATCCACCTGCCTGACTGATTCAGGACTGATCTCAAGTTAAAGCATGTTATTAACAGCATTGTCCAAATGCCTCAAATACAGACAGGCTGGGAGCATTGACCACCTCTTTAGGGAGCCTGTTCCAGTGTTTGACCACCCTGTCAGTAAAGAAATGCTTTCTCATGTCCAGTCTGATCTGTTCATAGAATCACTAAGTAGTTCTGGTTGGAAAAGACCTTTAAGATCATTGAGTCCCACCATAACCTACTTCCACCAATCATTAATCTAAACCTACCAAGTCCAGTGCTTAAACCATGCTCCTAAGCACCACATCTACATGTCTTTTAAACACTCTCAAGGATGGTCGTTTATCCACCTCCCTGGGCAGCTTATTACACAGCTTAATTATAATTTCAGTGAAAAAGTTTCTTATAATATCCAGTCTACATTTCCCCTAGTGCAATTTGAGCCCATTGCCTCTTGTCCTTCCTGTTCTGTTTGTTACTTGGGAGAAGAGACCGACCCCCACCTCGCTACAACCTCCTGTCAGGTAGTTGAGGAGAGCAATAAGGTCTCCTCTCAGCCTCCTGTACTCCAGGCTGAACAACCCCAGTTCCCTCAGCTGCTCCTCATAAGATTTGTTCTCTAGACCCTTCACCAGCTTTGTTTCCCTTCTCTGGACTCACTCCAGCACCTCAAAGTCTTCTTGTAGTGGAGGGACCAAAATCGAGCACAGTACTTGAGGTGCAGCCTTACCAGTGCTGAGTATAGGGGGACAATCACCTCTCTAGATCTGCTGGCCTCACCATCATCATCATCGAATCATCATAGAATGTATTGGGTTGGAAGAGACTGCTAAAGGTCATCTAGTCCAACGTCCCTACAATAAGCAGGGACATCTCCAGCTAGAACAGATTGCTCAGAGCCCCATCAAGCCTGTCCTTGAATGTCTCCAAGGATGGGATCCCCACCACCTCTCTGGGCAACTTGTTCCAGTGACCCACCACCCTCATATTAAAGAACATTTTCCTAAATGTCCAACCAAAATCTACCCTTCTCAAGGTAGAAACCATTACCCCTTGTCCTGTCGTTACATGCCCTAGGGAACAGTTCTTCCCCAGCCTTCTTATAGGCTCCTTTCAGGTATTGGAAGGTTGCTGTATCTGATACAAGCCAGGAATCAGGGAGGTATCAATCAACACCCCCAGGTCTTTCTCTGCTGGGCAGCTTTCCAACCACTCTTCCCCAAGCCTGCAGCATTGCATGGGGTTGTTGTGGCTCAAGTGCAGGATCCAACACTTAGCCTTGTTAAATCTCATACAGTTGGCCTCATCCCATCCATACAGCCTGTCCAGATCCCTCTGCAAAGCCTAGCCTCTTTTAGGCTCCCTTCTGTGTGGTTTTTTTATTTATTTTTTTGTTTGTTTGCCTGTTTTTAATTTCCCTCTTACTTAACTACAGATAGGGATGACAACAAAGAATGCCATGCCAAGGAATTGCTTGCACTTCAGGCAAACCCATCACGTGATTGTAATTCTTATTTATTGAAGTTGTGTCTCAAAACCTTTAAGGAGTTTGGTACCTGTCTCCTAAAAAGACCAGCAGTGTACATTGCTAGAACAAGACTTGGACAAAAGTAGGGTGGAACAAAAGTAATGTTCCTCTTGCTAAACACGAGCAGTAGCTCTCAGGGCACTGTAAACAGGTGGGAAGAGAAAAAATAGAAAGAGATGAAGTCTCACAATGGATCAACTTTGAGGAGGAAATGTGGGACAATGATAATTAACGACAGTATATTATGCAATAAGATGAGTCACAAACACACATTTTGTTAATGTGCTAAACAGGAGCAGCGACAAAGACAACTGTATGATAGGCTGAGTGACCTCTCTCCTTGTTTCATGCCTTCATGCCCTGGGATCCATGCTGCATATGAGTTGTATTATGTTCTAAGTGCAACTAAAATATATATGGGTTGATGTGAAGCTGAAGACAATTCAATGAGTCTGCTGGGCTTGCCTAGGAAGGAAGAGATCTTGTTCACTGTTTGGAAATATTTTCCTTACTTTTTCATTGTCTGTGATTCTGACTATGATCTCTGTATGAACACGGGCAAGTAAGTAATTCTATTTGTCTGCTTTCAAAAGTCTACTTACACATTATCATTCACTATCTTCTTTTTAAACATGATTTTGATATGATAGAATGACATTTCTTGTAGTTATTTCTTTTCCTAGGGACTTCTTCACCAGTGGAGATACAAATGGAATTTCACACGGAAGAGACACTGAAGGAGACAGAGGAAAGATATTCTACCCATGCTTACCTAGAATAAGAACAGAGATTCAAGAATTTCTCCTCCGGATGCCCTGTCATACAAGAGCAGGGAAGGATCGAGAAAGAACCCTGATCTAGATACTCTGGATTTTTCTCAGCATTTGCTCAAATATTAAGGTTTTGGCTGTACCCCTTCTTTATGACCTGTTCCCCTTCCCTTGTGACTTTGCAAGTGAGCAACCCGTTGTCCCCTGCCTGGGCTGTGTCAGCGGAGGGCACTCTAGCACTGCTACTAGATTTCTCAGCATTTTATGCCTTTTCCCTTTCACTGCACTTTAGAAATGACCTTCAGATGATTTAGACGCAGACCAGTTGGAGCGATTTGTGATTGCTCACATTTTTAGTGTAGCTCTTTGCACATAACCATCTTGCCATATATCTTAACTATTTGCAAGTGCTGGCTTCATTCCTATCACCACTAGTACAATTTGCTTGTGCTCTGGCTTATCGTATAGCAGTCAGGGAAAGGAAAAAGGGAAAGGCAGTATTTAAAAAGTCTGTAGAAAGCTGTGCTGCATACAAATGTCCTGTTGGATAGACACAAATACAATTTATCTGCAAATAGTTATTTTAGGATGGGCTCCTGTTTAATTTTAAGTTTACAAATACAAGAATCATGCAGCATTTGAATTTACTAGAATATTTTCTAATATTTACTGTGTGAAAAAGAAGTCAGAATCAACTATGTTCAGAGTTATCTTCTGATTTCTTGAAGGAAGTCTGGAGCCAGCTGCTGTGACAGTGAAGTAGGCAAAGTTTCTGGAGAGTTTTATTCCTAGAGTCTCAGAGTAGTATCAGGTAGACTAAATCTATCCATAAAATCAGACAGTTTGGGTCACTGATTGCTGAAACAGAAGAGTTGCAAGAAACTCTTTAAAAATGCTGTGATGCACAAGCTGGCTGATGGTCTGTTACACCAGCTTAAAGAGGCCACTTTTATGAGGAACCTTATGAAGATTCCACTCTTTGTAATCATTGCTTGTGCCATCCAAATGTGTGAGTCATTTTCATTCAAGCACCCAAACTCTACTATTTTCTATATGACTTAATGGTGGAGAAAAAAGGTACAAAACAAAAGAAATCACAGAAAAACATATTATGCTGAGCAAAAATCATTGTGGAGACTTAGCTTTAGATGGAATATTTGATCAAGGATTTGATTTTCAGTCTGAGGCTTTAGCTGGCATAAAAGAAGTCTTGCTAACTTCAGGTCTTCTGAATAAATGCACAGCTCAAGGACTGTAACCAACATGGAGATTCTTTCAGAAATCATTTCAGGAATACACTGCAGGCAGAAAACTTAACCAGCTACTGACATCCCGCTAAGAAGCAGAGTTGATGAAAGGGTATAGTTATCTACAGAAACTTAATATTTCAGATATTCCTAATTCTTATTTCAATTTGATCTTTTGCACTTGTGGATCCTCTCTAGATGCCACTAGAATAATGCTGCTCTTGCTGAAACTAACTGATCAGCACAGAAATATTTCTCAACTGTTATCATTAAAGAATCTGGCTTTGGAAAGTGAATACACAAAAAAATCAGAAAGCATCACAGAAAAAGAAGTCTTACATAAAACTGATGACATTTTTGTGGACTGTGTCATTAATTTATTTTATGAAAGTTCTTCAGAATCAGCATTGAGCAGAGATTTTAAAGGGTTGTGGTTTTTTGTGATAGAAGTATTTACATTAGCACTCAAAATATCCCAATTTAATTATCTGACTTTGTAGATACTTACTAAATTGTGTTATTCTACTAGGAATAATTAAGTTAGATGTTTTTGGAAATTATTCACTAAGTAAGGAAACAGATGATGAGAATGTGGAAGATCTTCAAAGTAATTAACTTTTAATTTACATTCCTGAAAAGGCTGTCTCCTTATTTTCCAATTGGAACCAGACTCTCCAATCTTCAGAAATTACATTGCAACATTTCAACAAGTTAAAGAAACACGATATTAAATATCTGGGCAAAATATGTGGCTCTGCTGCAAGTCTCAAGCTGTATGTCACTAACTGTGCTGGTACCACAGGAACACTGAATGAAGTCCTTGAAATCTGTGAAATCTTAAAAGGTTTTTAACGTGGAATCCACACCTCTTGGTGTGGGAGATGAGCAACAGATCACAACAACGACAAACCTGAAAACCTAATGTAGCAAAGATCTGCAAAGTGAAAAATCTAGAAGCTACAGTATCTACTGGTAGTAAATGAGATTTCTTAGATAAATGTGGATGAGGAGGTAACTCAAAGTTGTTCCTGGCCACCTTGTGTATGGAAAATGCCTGGTTTTGAAAAGTTTGAGAAATGTTACATTGCTAGAATGCATTTCTGTATTCATGGTGAAAGTAACTGCAATCTACTTCGTTGTGTAAATTTACTTTTATTCTTTAGTTGTGTAGGTCTGGCCTTTTAATCTCTGTAAATTGTAATTTAGTTACATTCTTTACATATTCTTTAATTATGTTCTAGCTACGCAAAGGCCTCTGAATTCTTGTAAGTTTTAATTCCATCATATACTTGATTCTAGGTACAAAATATATTTTAAAGAACCCTAGTTTTTAATATAATACGAGAAGGAAGAAAAATCTTAATGACTCTGGTGCAAATCATCCACTGTAAATGAGATAACATCTGTAAGGTAGCCAGACTTTTGAAGTGCCATGGCATATAGCATACTATCACTTTAATCTACTTTTCACAATAGATGCATATCTTTTTGGCAACCAAATGAGAATTTTGTAGCCTAACTTAGTCCTGTAACATTGGAAAAAAAAAATTCTCTCACTGCTTCCTACAGCCCTGTCATAAGTTCTGGGTAAGCATTTTTTGGAAGAAGTGTAGTGCTGATGTTAATACACATATGATGGAAAATATGCATTTTGAATGCATATTTTAATGACTTTGATAAATTATTCCAGTAATTCATTAAATGCTTCTAGCTTGAATAATTGTTTTCTCTTAAAATTACAATGGCATAATAAAGAGGAGTGTAGTAGCTATAGTGTAGTATGCTCCAGATGTGCTCTAGGTGAAAGATGCTGCAGTTAGGATGAGGGACATGTATTTCCTTTCACTGTGAATCACACACATACAGGCTTCTTCAACACTATCACTAGATCAGGGCACTAATGGAAGGTTTGTGCATCTACTGCTGCATTGTACTCTGAGATTTCATTGTTCGAGCTGTCCTGGAACGTGTCTTGTCTTGTAAAATGTGGGCAAGTATTGATGATCCCAGATCTCAGAGATGTG
>NW_009954497.1:207244-263893 GCF_000747805.2 Chaetura pelagica
GCAATAGTGTACTTTGGGGAGTGGTCATTCTCTGCTGTTCTGCACTTCTGAGTCCAAATCTGGAGTATCATGGCAGTTTCAGGCTGCCTAGTATAAAAGAGATTGTAACATTCTGGTTAGAATCCAATGGACAGCCACTAATATGGCCAGCCAGGGAGCTGCAACACCTAATACATAAGGAGAAGCTAAAAGAACTGGGAATGGTTTGCCTGGAGAAAAGAGGGCTAGTGGGGAAACTAATTGCAGTCGTCTGTTACCTGAATGTGTTATGGAAAAGAGGGAGCTTTCCAGAGGTGCACAACTAAAGGGCAAGAATCCACAATTCCAAGTTTGTAATGTGAGAAGTTCCAACTGGATATAAAGTATTTTTTACTGGGAGGGTGGTCAAACATTGAAACAGAGATTTGGAGGTCATTTAATCACTGCCCTTGGAGATTTTCAAAACACAGCTGTCCAAGGCCCTGAGCAACCTCATCTGACTTCAAAATTAGCCCTGCTTTGAGCAGACAATCAAACTATACAATCTAGAAGTCCTAACCTGAATTTTTCTATAATTCTATGACATATAAATATCTGGAACTACATTACTTTAAAAAATATAATAAAAATCTCTTTCATGTGTACAGATGCATGCCAAGATTGTTACAGAGAAGAGTAAATAATAACAAAATAAGTCATACTGATTCAGAGGAAGGGTTCTTCTACCTTGGTGCATTGTCTCCGGTAGCAGCTACAAGTTGATGTCTAAGGAAGAGCAAGAACAATACAAGAATCAATGATAATTTCTTCTGACAGCCTCCCTTTTAAGCTCAGGCCAGTTTCCTGTTCTTATGATTTGTTTATTCAGTGACCTCCCCAAAGGGTCCTGTTGGTACTTTTCTGTCTTTGCTTTGAACCCATGTAAATTTATTGCATCTGCAAAATCATTTGGCAAAGGGAGTGAAGGACTATGTCCTTAATGTTTGTTTTGGACTAATCTCAATTGGTGGCCTCTTGTTCTTGTTTTGAAAGAAAAAAAATGATCAGTCAGCCTCTACTTGAGCTTTTCCATGCATTTATTTTTTTGTAGACCTTTGTCATATTCTCCTTAGGTCATCCGCTTTACACATGCATATCTTCACACAAACCTGTTACTTTTCACAAGAACATAATGCCACTGAAGTGTACCTGTTCTACAAATGAATTTGTCCTGTATTAAGTTAACAGGCTGTATACATCTATGGGTTTGGTTTTTTTTGGCAGGTGGACTAATTGATGGAATAAAGAAACTTGTGAATACTGAAGTATTTGTACTCAAAACCACAAGTATGGATTAATATGAAGCAAAAAAAAAGTAGTTAATTTCCTTGCTCCTATTTCACACAATAACCAAGTATATAGTCCTGAGAGTGTGAATGTTTTAATGAGCTGGTCTAATGCTTGTACATTTTTAGGACTTGAAAATCTTAATAATGTAATTTAGATAAGCAATTTCTTATACATTTGCATTAAAGTTTTGATATGTTCTGTATCCTGACTGTCATGAAGTATTGAGGTGCTCCTTTCAAGTCATGCATACTGTAGTCAAACTGATCTAACATACTGATCCCAGGACTGGCAAACCTGCATGAACTGTCAGTCAGGAGGTTGCAGAAGTTCCCCTCTCTGGCCTGTTGCTGATTTTCTGCAAGGTCAGTCACTGGATACCAAGGTTGAATATTTTCTGATGGACAGGCTGATTATTGCATCCATAAACATGACAGGGATACGTGTGGGCTCTCCTTACATTAAATCTTCCAGTAACATAATGTCCGTGATGGAATGTATGTCAATAGTAGAGTTAAAAAAAGCCAACGGTAGTATAACTTTTATCAAGGCAGTTAGCTGAACATCCGTGAGAAATAAAAACTACCAGAGGATACAGTAGAAATGAATGTGGATTTTCATGAGCCTGATCTTGCAATGCTTTTACGTGAGTGATCACAAGCAGCAGTCTTTAAGCCCATTTAAGCTAATGACCTCTCTGTAGTTAAAATGATCCTGTTGTCTGCAGCATGCTGCAGGTTAACAAAAAGGAAAAAGTTGTGATCTGTGGCTGCTATATTTTAAATGCTTTGTTCTAAATAAGAAAAAAAAGTAATATGCAAGCACATGTTTAAATGCTTTTGTAGTAAGTGTGGTATTTTTTTAAGCATAGAAGTTCGACTGAATTCATTAAGTTTGAATTCTTCAATATCCTGACCTGAACAGAAATAATTCTCTTCATTAAGGCTTGAAGCAAAATACATAAATAAATATATGTTCACAGGTAATTTTTTTTTGAGAAAGAACACCTGGAGAGCCTTTGGCACTTGAACTTGGCAATAAAATGTGTGACACGTGATGGCTGGCTTTCCTTCTTGCAGCCACTGATATCTCTCAAGAAGCTGGTATCTGTAGATTTCAGCAGCAAACAAGACCGGGTGTCTGCATCTCTCGTAGTCTGCAAATTAAGTCAGGTACTAACCACACTAAATTATTTAAAGGAGATTAAAGTGATTGTATGGAAGTTTGATTGCCATGATCTTGGACTTACTAGTGGTGCAAAGGTAAACTGCAGAAAACAATTTCAGCTAGTGCATTCATAAACAGAACAAGCTGTCCCAGTGAACATTCACTTACAGTCTTTCATGTATGAGAAGGACACTTCTCTCTAACCAAACATTGAATGAGCAGCTCTAGGGTTATTTAGATCTCCCCTGTCTGTGAGCGAGATAGGACAGAGAATAGTATCACATCCTCTTCGGGGAGAAACAGGTCAAAAGGAATAAAGAGAGAGATCACCTGCCTTTAGCCCTAAATTCTGCAACCTGTAATGCCTCTCAGTCTTTAAATGGTTTCAAGGAGTTTTCACTTTTTTTGTGTGCGTTTTCTATGAGCTCATTTTTATTAACTTTGGAGTTTAACTCTGCACATTAGGGAAAGCTCTTAATAAAAAGGTAAGAAAGGCTGCCACTTGATGGATAACAGGTAGGTGTTTCACTAGGGTTTTTTTCACAATTCGATAGTATAGTTATCTGACCTAGCACAGAGGAGCTTTTCCTACTAGCAGGGCAATTCTAGTATAGTACATCTCCACAGTACACTACAGGAGACTTCATTGCAGAGACAGAATATGTCAGTGAAAAGTTACACCTCTAAAATAGCAACAGTATGATTAAAGCATATTAAAGCTACAAAAGAGAGTGTGGTTGCACAAATGATCATGAATTAGAGATGTAAACATGAGCTATTCTGCAGTTATTAGCTACAAAAAAATTCTTCTCCTCAGCAAAAAAACCCCAAAGAGGTAGCTTCTCTCAAGTGATTTTTACCATCATTAATCTATCACAATTTTGGCTTGTAAAAAAAGATCAATATTTCTTTCACAGTAACCTACCTCACGTTTAGCATGTGGGAAGAGTTCATATATAGACACTACAACAAAGTTGCAGGGGTGCTTTTAAGTTCATGCTGTGGTCTGTCTGCTGTACAGGAAGATGATTGTTTTCTGATACCCTTAGCCTATCGTGTAGATAAGCCAGAATGCAGTATCCAGGCCCTCATACTCCACAAATATCCCAGGAGAGAACTGTGTACAGAAGGCCACTCCAAACACAGCAGAATTAAACAGAGGAGCCACTTGGCTGCTTCTATAAAAAGCAGTGGCTGACCAAAGGCTGCAGACTCTTGTTTCCATTCTGCCACTGGAATGCAGAGACAGAAGCAGCAGTCAGAGCTGCTCTTTCACTTCTCTAGGCTGTGTTGAACCATGGGTGCTTGTATGTCATGAACCCATTAACCCTGGGCTCTCTTCATACACACGTGTGAGTTCTGTTTTGTGCTGGGAAGTGCTTCAAAGCTGTTTCGTTCATCTCCCTGTTGTCCCCTGTCAGTAAAAAGAAATACAGCATTTTCCCTGCAGTTAGCAAAAAGGCATGATCCAAATTCAGCAAATCACTGAATTCAGTAAAAATGCTTAAGTTGTCTTTATTGACAAAATGTGACACAGGCTTTTTTTGTTTGTTTGTTTGTTTGTTGGGGGTTTTTTGGCTTTCTTTTTTTCCCCTAGGCAGCCAAATTCTCTCTAAAATATATAGACAGAAAACCATCCATTAGGATGCATCTGTTATAACAGACACATGGATTTCTATAGTAAATACTTATTTTTTATTTTGGCACAGAAAGGCAATCCTAAAGTAATGCAGTTTAAAGAAGACAGTCTCATCAACATGCTTTCAATTGCTTAGTTGCTTAGCAGAGTGACCTTCTGTGTCAAAGCTCTATTTCAGTTTGGTCAAAATGTGAAAGAATAAACAAGCTCTTGGTAACCCCTACACCACTCTTCTCACAGTTGTATTTGGTTCTTCTCCTTCCTACTCCCTCTGCAGACTATACTTCTCACCAAAAACTGTAGTTAATGTTTTTTACAGTAGAAACAAGGAAAAACTGAATAAATTAGAGACACCATTTTTGTTCTGCCTATTCCTTTGTTTACTCTTTATCTCTGGCACCTGATGGTGCAGACCCAGGAAAATTTCTTGTCTTCCACAACTTTGTTTTGTCAGAAAAAAAAACCCCAAACCAAACATGTAGAAAAGCACATTCCCTGTTTTCTGGTGGATATTGAATTGCAGCATAATGAGTGTTGTTGTCTTGAGATGTAGAAATCTACTCTGGCAGTTAAACATGTGACACAAAACCATTAGGCCTCATAATTAATGTTCTAGAACGTGGACTGGTGTTTGAAACAACCAACGTATCTTCAAAAACATAAATTTTACATTTAAAGGTAGCTGCAAAACTTGGATTTAAAAAGCAGCTGACAGAAAAGGGTTAACAGTTATTGCTGAACTTGAAGAGGAAAGTGTGGGTAGTGCAGGCAGGTGGCCTTGTAAGAACAATATCTTGGACAGATGCTGGTAAAAAATGCAGTCCTGGATCTTGGATGGAGATGGGTCATCCTTTTTTGAGAATAATTACAATTAAGGCACCTTAGGAAGGAACGTAGGGAGCAAACCAGGAGCTCAGACAAGATGCTGAGGAATTAGAATGACTAAGAAAATACTTTGTGCTCCAGGTGGCTGGGCAGTTTTGTTGCCAGTTGGCATCTTGGACATAGTAGGAGCAAGCTGGAAACCTGAGCTATTGAGCATGTAAATTTTGGGTAAGGCCTAGAGGGAAAATAAGAGCTAGATGAGTGCTTGGGTCTGATGCTATGCCAAAAAACAAAGGACTATGCAAGCACTGAGAAAATCACCTTCCTAGAGCTATAAATGGAACATGTGAAGATGTTTGATAGAGAAAGGGAAAGGAGAAGAAGACTAAAAATCAAGTCCATGAAGTCACAAAAATGAACAAAGGATATTTCTCAGATAGTTGGGAACAAATCTGTATAAATGTGATTTGACAGTGCTATCAAATTGAACGCTGACTTCACTTGTTTTAGATTCTCATGCTATTCAGCCTTATTCTTCCAGTCTGAAGACCTTCTTCTTTTGTATGAAAAAGTTAACAAAACAATGCATAATTTAATCATCATAATTAGAGACTATTCACTTTTTCCCCCATGTGTTGTGTTGTCTTTTATCCAGAGTGTCAAGTTTTCAGACAGAGAGTGCTTTGCAAGGGCAGCTTTTTGCTCCCACTTCATGCTGATGTAAGTAAATATATACAGTGCCTAGCAATGCAAAATCAGGCACTACAAATGTGGAAAATTACTTTGTATAGAGAACTGGAGTATGTTCCATGTCTTCTGAGTTCAGAAACAAGTGCCATTAATTCAAATCCTTGGAGGAAACCTTTACCTGTGGTAAGCAGTGGAAAAGTCTTCGTTAGGGCTGCTTGCAGCGGGAAAAGCAAGCACCCAAACCACAATTTTCTAACCACTTTCAAGAATGGGTAACTGAGCCTTTGGAAAACAATTCTAAGGAGGAGTCAACCATAGCCTATGGCTAGTCTCAATCCTACTAAAATAAAGGCATAATAAGACCAGACCCCAGTTGTTCCATGGTGGAGTCAGTGAATATGCCTACATTTTGGTTTGCTGTTTTCCTCACAAAATCAGCATATTTCAGTACTTCTACAAAACATTTTTAGAGGGAAAAGCTAAGCAGCAGTGTCCTTCCCTCCATCCTATAAATCAAAGGAGCCTGAGGCATATATGAAGATGATTTTTCAAGATCTCTTTCCCCAATTTTCCTCCATTATACCTTGGATCATATTATTTTATGTTTTGTACGTGCTTGTAGTAAGCACAGTAGCACTGCCTGTAAACATGAACAATTTTAGGTTTGTTTTTACAGTCTATCCCCTTCCTTCCTCAAGGTCTGATGACTAACAAGCTGAGTTATAATGCTATTGCTACACATTCACAACTTAGGGATAAAAAGATGCTGATGAGATACTTAAAATGTCAAAACATAGATATATAGAAAGCAGGAAACTGCACCCTACAGAAGATCATTGTTTGTTGTTACAATACTGTATAGTGTATGCTTTCAATGATTTATGAACAATCATTTAATCTGCCTTCCCAGCCCTCTGGACTTGAATTAGTCTCTTGATAGCTCTGATTAACTTGCCTGCCTTCAGTCGTATAATGCTTTTTTTTTGCTTGTAGATAAGCAGCTTTTGGTTCGTTGTATTTGGACTGTTTCCCACAAGTGGTATAAATGTGTCCTTAATGCTTCTTACAAGTTTGTTAATAAGATTACAAGGATGACTGTAATATTTGTTGATTACTATCCCATACACTGCTAATCCATTATGGTGGTGAGGAAAGGGAAGTACACAGCATGGATTGGAACATAAATCTCAAACAGTAGCACTTGTTAACTTTCAGCAGCTTATGTATTTTATTGTGCTCATTGCTAATTAAAATTCTTACATAGAAAGCTTGTTTCACCCTAAGCTTGACCTGCCTCATATGATGCATGGAGGTGGCAATTTCCTTGAATTAGGGTAGTTTGGGCATGTGACAAGTATTCTCTGATCACCTTCCCTATTGTGAGTCTCTAATAACTAGCTAGCACGCAAGAAGAGCATTAATGTCCTTACTGTATTAACTCTCTTGTGTGACAACATAATAGGTTCCACTTGAACAGAAATAAGATTGGAGCGATTTCTCACCATAAAGATTCCTTCACGTACGGAAAGTAATCCTTACTCTTCTGCATTTGCTTTCCTTTTCTCCTTTAACTTTATTCCTTTCTACTCCCTTTCCTTTTTTTTCTGTGAAACTTCCCTAAGAGAAAGATTTTTAACAAGATGTACTTAACTGATTTTGACTGGTATAAAGGAGTAATTAGGTTACTTTTGTGGGAGCTGCAACGATTCAATTTCGTTCAAGAAAATAATAGCTTGAAATTTGGATCAAATGGTAGCACCTGCCCAAAGGTGTAAAATAACAATATGTATGTCAGTATTAAAACTCAGAAAATTATCTCCAAATCACAAAAATATAATAGGGAAAACAGCAAAGAGTAGTTCCTCTTCAAGCCCATGAATATCCCAGTATTCAGAGGGAGACATCTCATTGATCTGGAGACACCTGCAGAAACCTAGCCACTTCTAGGCCTTCTTCATGGCACACAGATGTCTCAGGAGCTCTACTCCCCACCCCTTAGGTTCTCTACTCAAAATTAACCCAAAGCACTTCCAATTGAAGTTTAAAAGGACCACAACTAACTCAGCAATGCTAGTAGCAATAGTGTCCTACTGGAAAACTCTGGTAGGAGCTCACACACTCAGGGCAAGAGGGAATTTCAGGTCACATATGAGCCTAAAAAAGACCTTAACAACAACTGATCTGAGCAATCAATTAGGAGATGAGAGTGAAGGTGCATGATTGGTAAGAAATTAATCTCTTCCACCACTATATGAAAAGAAGTAGAGGTGACCAGGAGGTTTTTTGCAGGCTTTAGGATAAAAACAAGTATTTCACTAAAACCACATCCTGGAAAATGAGACAATATGCTACTATACACTACTATACCACAACAGTCAAGATTACCCTGTTGTAGCATATTTGGCAACTCATAAGCACATATGTTTCTCAACCTGGAGGAGTTTTCACATGCAGATTTGAAACAGCATGAATTATCTGGGCCAACACTCATAGGCAGTTCTGCACAGTTGTGTGTCACTGATGTCACTGAGAGCTTTTCTGGCATCTTCAGTGAACTCGAGGTTCACTGTTCCTTTGCTTCCCATGACTCTTGAACATGCATGGTCTCATCTTTTGTGGAGCACTACTGCTAGTCTGTGCCCGGCACAGAGTCAGCCTTAAACTGCTCCTTCTGCTGACTATAAGAACATAAGAATAACTTGTGTGAATCATCAGCAAAGCTTCAACAAAAATTTCAGATTGAAGGTAATTAAATGACTGAGCCACTACTCTAAATAAATGGGCAATGATTCTCTTGCTAGATTAGAAATCAGGAATTGCTCATCAATATTTGCTTCATATCAAGCAGGAAACTTTTATTTATGCCAAAAAGATGCAAGAGTGATTTTTTTTTTTGGTAATTGAACCTGGCATCGAGTTTCCATTTTGAAGCCTGGCCAGGCTCCTTCAAAAAATGCACAATGAAATTTCAGTCAGCATTTTAGAGGTAGAGGAAAACTGGCTTTGTTCTTGAGAATATGAAGTGGTCTTCACTCTACGAGCAGATTCACTACCCAAAATGCTAAAACAAAGGTGGAATAGCAAATTGAATGTAAACCATCCTACCTCCCGCCTTAAAGACAAAATAGAGAATAGTTCCCCTACAGACTTGATCAGCAGAAGTTTGGTGACAAATTAAAACAGTTAGTTGTTTGTATTGCACTCGATCCAATATTATTTTATTTAGCAAGGGCTCTAAGAAAATTTTACATTAACTTCATGTTACTGTGGGCAGTTTGAAGAATCCAGAGGTATAGGATTTTCTGTGCCTAAAGAAATTTTTCGGAAGAAAGCAAACATGTAACCAAAGAAGACAGAAACTCGTGGCATTTTTATTATTCTTTGTTTAGTATTATTTGTGCTGTGGGGTTTTTTGGGGGGTTTGTGGGGTATTTTGTTTGTTTGTTTGCGTTATTTTATATTTTTTTAATTTTGTTTTTAGTTTAGAAGCTTCAATAAAATCTATAAAATAGAAATAGATGCTGAATCAATTTTTTTATTATTATTTTTTTATTTTATTTTTTTTATTTTCCTCCCCACTGAATAGCATGTGCTGAAACTTTTCTGACCCTGGAATGCATATGAGCTAGTTAATGATCCTATCCAGTGCTCCAAATAAATTACGGGCCAGTCTATTGTATGTATTTAGCAACCACTGGGTGTCACTGCGTTTCTATAAATCCAACTAAAGCAGGCTTAATACCGTATTAAGAAACTAAATGTATATCACTTGCATATAACACATGTAATTATTGTGTCTCTTTATGGAACTGTTGGGTTGTTTATTCTCCCATATATACAAAACTCTTACAAAAATGAAGTAATGAAGAGCCGATGATCAGAAAACCAGCAGCCAACTCGGAAGTTGCCCTAGGAAAAAGATAGTCCTTCATTTGCTATTTATGCAGTCTGTAATTGTGATTGCTGGCATCAGCACAGGTGTAGTTAATTTTATATCTCTTTGTTTGCAATGCATTGGCTAAAAAAAAAGTCTACCACAATTTTTTGTCCAACCTCTGCGAGTATTGCATTATTAAAGCCTCATACTTCATTGCAGTTAGAGGCCGTTCTCCTTTGAACGATTAATAGTAGCTATAAATATCAACTTCAGCATGGAATTCAGCCTGTAAACAAAGTGTGCTCCAGAAGAAAACTCTTTCTTCAGTGAATTTTTAAAAAGATTGATTGTGGCACAGAACAGCTCAAAACTCTGTTTTCCAACCCACCATCAGCTTTTGTTCTGACCAAGGAAGCAAAGGTCAGGACTACTTTTAGGGTCTGAACTCTTGTACATGTTATACCCTGCAACTACTCCTCCAACTATATAGGTTTCCCAATGCAGAGTGTGGTTGTCAGTGAGGGTTATCATGCTCTGCTTGCAGGGACGGCAAAGCTGACCTTACCAGGACCCGAGCAGCCTGGAGCTGAGCTGCACTGAGCTGCTGCCAGCAAGAGCTGGGGGGCTGCTGCAGGACTGACACTCAGTAGAGCAGGGGCAGAAATAGGTGCCACTGACAGAGTAAGATGGAACCTGGATCCTGCTCACCACAATACTTTGAAGTCCTCACTGGAGGGTCCAAGCATGTGAGTGGCTTTTCAGTTTTGTTTTGTTTTGTGTTGAGTTTTTTTTTTTGGTGTGTGTGTGTGTTTTCTTTTTCTTTTTTATGATTCTGCCATATATTATTGTCTTGAGCTGCACATAGGCAAAGCTCAGAACAAATACATGGTGATACTCTTTTGGCATCTGTGGACTTAACACTGTCACAAGTATTAAGGCTGGCGGGTTCTCCTGAAGATGTGAGATGCAATATTTATTTAGTTTTGCTTCTATGGTTGCCAGAGAACAGGGACTGAAAGTGCTTTTATATTTAGGGTCAACTTTGTGTGATACATACAGCCATCTGAAGCATTTCTAACAGAGACAGGCAGCTGTAGGTATCAATGACAATATTCTGATTGATAGCTCACAAGAAGACAGGCAGGAAGTTCAGTTTCCTGAAGAAAATAAGAGAGGAATACTGGCTGAGTGTGATCCATACATATTTTGTCGTCTAAAGTCTGAATGTACATTAGTCTGAATATACATTCCCCAGTGAAGGGCTGGAGCAAATATGCAATCAGCTGCCTCTGTGAGTTTGTAGAAGAAGTTGCACAGATTGAGGCCTTGGGACTGTGGATAGAATTGCCTGAAACTCAGTTTCTTTCACTCAGAAACATGGAAGATTTTCCCCTCTGATCCAGAATGGAAACTACAGTCATTGTCATTCCTCCCAAATTTCTCTGGTCACCTTGTGGATTATTTTTGTTTTGTTTTGTTTTGGGTTGTTGTTGTTGGTTTTTTTTGTTGCTGTTGTTGTTGTTTGTTTTGTGTTTGTGTTGGGTTTTTTTTGGTTGGTTGGTTTTCTTTTTTGCTTCTTTTAGTTTGTTTGTTTTGTTGATTTTTGTGGGGTTTGTTGTTTGCTTTTTTAGAAGGTGATGAAGCTGACTTATCTCCTGGGGGCTCCCTGCTGTGTTTGCGGCTGCAGCCCTGTGGCCTGGCACTGCTCTCCACTCTCTGGCGGAGAGCCCAGGACATTCAAAAGCCCCCACTGATGTCCTGGCTTCCCATCTCCTAACCCCAGCTCAGGCAGCCTAAAAACTGCAGTGTCTACTTTTGGCACTCAGTCCTACAGTGGGAAGAGGGGAAGTCTTGTGAGCCCCTGTGTGAACTGAGTCTTCCCGCACTTCTGTGCTTGGTGTTACAGCCCTGGGGTCAGTGAGAAGGGAACCCTCCACCTGGGCAGGTAAGGGTCTTGAAATCCTGGGGACCTCTAACCGTCAGCTAGCCTGAAGAGTGGGCCCCCCACACTTGCATATTCTGGAATTACAGCATAAATCTATGTGGGAGCCACCACCAATCTCCTATTAGCCTGTCCCTAGTCCAAACATGAATTTGATCTTTCAAGCCCCAAATCAGGCCTTTATCTGTGGAAGCAAGATTTACGAAGAACTGCTTTCTAAGGAATTATTCTCTCCTCTCAAGTCTGTAATGGTTATGTCCCCATTCTCCTTCTGGACAACAGGCAGAGCCAGGTTTTGTGCGGTCCTTCCCCTTTCACAGCAAAGTTTAGCAGGGATGGAAATGAGAGAAGTTGCTGCCAGGATGGATCCAGAAGTGCTGGGTTATTTCTGCTCTGATCTTCTTCTGTCAGAAAGGTCGAGCAATGGACCTTGCTTGCTCTCTACTCTACAGAAGCTGTCATCAGCTGCTGTAGCCCAGAAGCAGGGCTGTGAAGCCAGGAACCAACTAGAGGAATTTCTTCTGGGTATTAGTCAAGTGCTCTCTTCTGCAAACCACCTTTCTGTTCACAAACTGTAAGCTACAGGTCTTCAACTTTTTCCAACTCAACTTATAATAAGCTTTGCCAGAGCTGGCCAGAGTTTTAGACCTTGAAAATGGCAACCTCCTGAACAGTCCACTACAGGAATTATCAGAAAACTGGGCAAGTTTTACAAGGAAGTATGACTGTGATTTGGGAAAAGTTTGTTGAAACAAAACTATTTCCAAAGAATGTGTTGGTTTTGACAGATCAGCATTTTCTAATGAGATTACATTTCGTCCTCAAGTTCCTGAAAAGCTTCAGCCAGGCCTTCGTTCCGGTTCGGTGACGGCAATGAGATCATAATCCAGTCATGCCAGACAGCAAATCCACTTTTGTAAAAGGACCTTCCCCAAGCTGTGTGTTTCTACTTTGCAAAGGGTCCCACCACTACTTTAAATTGCTGTTTGCATTTCAAATTTCCCTTCCTTGAAGGGAAAATCACAGGATTATAAGAAAGAGGAACACCAAAGGCATACATTTATTGAGAGATAATTTGTTCAAATGCAACTAAATACTAGTGTTAATGACATATTACCTTGAGCCAAATAGCATGAAATCAGTGTGTTTACACACTCCCTCCACATTCTGCAAATGTAAAAGCAACAGTTGTGGATGTATGTCTCTTGGTTGAAGGCAAATAGGGACAGTAGAGTAGGAAATTACAGAATTAATAGGAATTTGCTGACTTTCAGCTCACAGGCTGGGATTAAAAGGACATGTCGTCAAATATCCAGCAGTTAGAGATGCTTGCAATACTGGTAAGGGGAATCTTCACTAGGAGCATCTCTCTTCAAATACTTAGAATTACTTTGTGCAGGATTGCCTTTGAGTTCTTATTGGCTTACCATGCTACACATGGTTTTATCAGTTACGTTTATTTGCTGTCTCACTACTGCAACTCTGAATGATATGGCACAGAGTATATCCAGTTCCCTGCTCCTAAATATTATTTTTCATAGGCTAATGTTGGAGTAGTAAGTATTTTTTTTATTTTTATTTTTATTTAATTTCTTTTTTTAGCCATTTTGAATTGTGGTACCAATATGTGGTACCAGACAGATATTGTTGTTTTAACACTTCAGTCCTTAGTGGCGAGATCACCACTGAGAGCATGCACGTAGAGGTCCTCAGATTTTGTTGGTTTGCACCAAGTAGGGTCTTAGAATGATGTAAAATATTCCCTGTTTCAAAAAGTCCTTTGGACAATATTGTTGGATCACCAATCACCAGTAATAAGATTTTAATCCTTTAAATTTCAGGTGATTGGCAAATTCAGATTCAAAGGTTATGATCCAAATTTCCCTCAGAAGTGCTTGAATCAAGACAAACCAAAATGTAATGGGACTTGCTAGTCAAGGCTACTTCTGATTGTCCTCCTTGCTAAGGAAATGAGAAAGTCACCAGAGGGGTAGAGACAAAGCCTTCTGGAAATATCAAACAAAAATTCTGTACCATCACACTTCACCTCATTAATGCTTATATCTGTTTTCAAAGTGAGACCAAATGTAAACTAGCTGTAATGCAGATTCAGTCCCAAAACTTCCCAGTCCACTCTTAAGTCTCATTAGCCCTGTGACAGCCATAAAAAGCCACTGTGTGTGCTAAGGAAACTTGTTAAAACATGCATACTTTTGATCACTCGAGACAATAAATAAACAGAATAGCAAGCACTCCTACTCTTGGGACTTTAGATTAGTCAAGCTGAAAATACTTATATTTACTGACCTTAAAGTGAACTTTACTGAATGGGCAGACAGGGTCACCTTGCACCCTATTTAAGGAATGGTACTAGCACAACTCCTGATGGATCAGGCACTTCAAGGCCCACCCCTCAATTAGAACTGAAGGAAGCAGATGAGAATTAGAACTTTCTTTCTTTGGTCTTTTGTACACAGATATAAGATTTGTTCTGAGCTTCATGGTTACACTTGGGCCCACAGGCCCAGCTCTGCGATATGGGATTTACCACAAACTTCTTTATTGGTCACATAAGACCCTCTAAAGCACATAGCATGTGGGGAGATTATTGCTTAAGTTTTATGGGACTCATGTAAATAAAACTGAATAATAACAATATCTCTTGAACTCAATAAACCTGAGGGACTTTTAGATACAGTTAAAATGGTGTACAAGCCAGAAGTATTATTAAAACTTCTTCATCTCAGGGCTGTTTTAGGCTGAGAAGCTTGCAGCTGGTTTATGTCAAGGTTACTGTGGCTGCAGCATCCTGATTAAACCCATTTAAACCTCCCTTATTCATTTTTCTACTGTGTTATAGCTGTAGACCCAGTGCTAAGCAACCTTAAGGATATATTTGAAAAAAAAAAGGTGAACTCGAGTGTACGGGTTTTGGTTGAAAAGGTTTAAAAAAACTGTAACATATCAGGGGCTATCTAGATCTTGAGCTCAACATAAATTCAGAGGATTACCACAGAAATAAGCCCTCTTTCTTTCATACTGGAAGAAACGAATGAATTAGACTTGTGAGTTAAATAATTTAGAAGATGAATATGGATCACTGCTTAAGTCTCAAGCAGCAAGCTTGTTCTATTTATAGCATAGTTGCCATTTTTTCTCCTTTCTCTGTGTGTTTTAATAATTTCTTTATTCACTAATAAAATACTGAGTGCAGGCAATAAGTCCACTGCCCTGTTTTATACCATCACACGGAAAATGTGAGTTTAGGAGAACTGCTTCTGAGGTCAGATGAAGAGGGTGCATAGAGAAGATGATCAGCTTAAGGGCAGGGGTAGTGATGCTGACGTGTTAGCATATATGAACAGTCCTGTGACTGATTTGTCAAAAGAAGTGTGATGACACCGTTGCATGACTGACGGTTTTATTTCGGAGTCTGGGGTGACGCTGCATAATTATCCTTCTGCCTAGAAATAAAAGGGTGAGTTGAATGTTGATCCAGTTAAACAGTTCCAGGAAGGGAATATTTCACTGGAAGTAAGTACAGTTGCAACGCATCCCATTAGACAATGCATTACTGGGTGCATGACCACCTGAAAGCAGGAGATGGGCACTCTCACATCCGCTTTGAAAGGGGCACATAAAGACAAACTGTTATGTCCAGGTATTCAGACAAGTGGACAGGCAGCAGAAAGGTCCCAAAAGTAGTGACAGAGGCTCTGAAATGGAAAATAAAGAGGTGGGTTCTCTGGAGGTCAAACAGCATCATCATGTGTGTTCCCCTTGATACCAGTGAAAGTTGTATCGGTCCTGGAGACATCACTGTTGGGTATCAATGAGCAGTTTAGTCTCCATTCTCATTTTAAGCTTTATGCTGCTTGTCATTCAAACTCCCCTCAATAACAGTTTTAGCTGTCATCAGCCAAAAGGTGGAGAAATCAAATGCTACTTAGCAAAGAGGAGACTGAGGAGCACCAAACTCTTATCTATGGAGTTTATGCCACAGGACAAGATACAGAGAGCCAAGCAAACAAGACAATATATGGCACAGTGTCAGAAAAAAACCCTACCAGGATGAGGCTCCCTTGGGGTTAAAATGAACCACTGACTATTATATTATATACATAGATTTAAAATCTAGGGAACCAAAATTTTTGGGAGGATCAGGTCTCCAAAATCTAATTCAGTAGCAGTTGAATACATTTTTTAAAGTTATATAAAGATGAGACCTCTTTTTTCAATAAGATCTCACAGGGGCAACTAAAAGAGTAAATGTTTGCAGTTAACATGAAAACTATAGCCAAGATATCAAAGGCTCAGTCAGAAGCATGGCAGACTTCAGATATATCAGCACACTCTACTCAGCCCCAAAACAATCAGCTGACATGTTTTAATAGCAGGTTAATGGAAAATATTTGAAGTAAAAGACAGCTTTCAAATATCTCAGGCTAAGTTGAAAGGAGGAAAATCGAAAAAATACAAATACTGGAAGGTTAAATAAATGCATATGAAGACAGGTTGGGAGAGAGTTTGAGGAACAACTTGAGAGAGACATAAAATGTAATATAAATTCTTATTCAGACAGATGAGGAATGAAAAGCCTGCCAGAAAGTTTACAGGGCAATTAATGGCCAAGCATAAAATGGGACTACTCAGAGAACATAAGGTCAGTGCAGAAAGAGTAAACAATTTTTTTGGTAGCTGTGCTCTCTTTGGAGACTCTAGAAACATTTCCTCATCAGATTCCTTCCCAGTGGATGAGTCTGAGGTTGTGTCACGGACTGAATTGCCAGTGGAACTGGATCCGAAACCGCAGTGAACAGTAACAAATCTCTGTACCCAGATGCTGTTCAGAGCAGAGTTGTAAAGGAACACAAGTCTGAAATAGCTGAACTGTTTGCTGTCACATACAGTTTCTTGTTTAAAACCACCTCAATACCAGCTGAATGGAATGTCATAAATTTTTCAGAAATAAGAGTTCAAAACTACTGAAAACTCCAGCTAAACCAGTAAAAACAGTGGCATACAGCGAGCTGAAAAAGGGGTTAGACAGTGAAGTGGCAAAATTTGCTGATGACACTGTATTGTTCAGGGTAATCAAAATGAAAGCTGATTGTGAAGATTTGCAGGAGATCCTTATGATGCTGAGGGAGTAATAAAACAGCAAATGAAACTGAACTCATAAATGTGAAGTAATACACTTGGGAGAAACAATCCTGTGTACATGTTAGACTCAGAAAAGGTTTCTATCATGCAGAAGAGATTCTGAAAGGTAATTCTCTACTAATCAGCAGTTAAGCTGCTAAAATGATGGGCATTATCTTGAGAAGAGTATGGCATGAAACCACAGAGGACCCAGAACTTGAAAACTGTGTGCACTTCTAGTGCCCTCATCTCAAAAAGTTTATAGTAAAAATAGAAAAGATAAAGAGGAGGACAAGAAGGACTGTTGAAGCTAAACAATGACTTCCCTGCAAGGAATGGCACGCAGCCTGGAAAACAACAGAAGGATGCGGTGATAAGACTTCTGTAAACAGAGAGTAGCAAAGAAAAGGTGAATAGGAGTTACTTGTCCACTGTCTTTTCTAATGTAAGAGCTATGGATATCACACAGACCTAAAAGGTGACAGATTCAAAACAAACAGAAAAGAGACACTCCACATAATGCACCTCAAATTCTTAAAACCCCAAGCTGAGTATGTACCAGGGAAGCACCACTAGATACCTTCCCTATTCTTATACTTCGATTCTTCCATATGTAAGATTAGGGACTCACCTAAGACTTGGCATCTTAGGGGCAGAATGCTGTTCTCATGTCTTAGGAGAAGGTTGCTATTCTCATGCCATAAGAAAGTAATTGCATGACTCCCCGTTTTCTGAGTTTATTTGTTAAAAGCTCTGATCATGTCAGCAAAATATACAAGGACCTGAAGTTGAACTGCTGTAGCAAAAGCTTCCCAAGAAAGCTGGGGATAAAGAGATACATTTCTGTTGAACTTCAAGCAGAAGTCATTTTGGTTAAACACATATCTCCATAGAGAAAACATGCCTTTTAAGGCAGAACAATATTAGATTACAGGGTATGTGACACCATTTTTCCACATTCCAGTTGAACATTCACACAAGCTCTTCCTCCCAGATGTGACATCTCACCTGACACTTACTGCATGTCATGCACTGGCCTGAAGGCAGTAGGTGAAAGTGACATGGGATTTAAAGAAAATGTTCCCGACAGCATTGTCATGATCTGCCATAACATGAAAATCACTACTGTTTATTTACAGTGGCTTGGTTAAAGACCTGTACCCAGCCCAAGGGCATAAAGCAATGACCTAAAGTCTTAAATAGAATTCCACTTGAAATAAAATAAAACAAAGGAAATATGCCACAGTAATAATATTTGAAAGATTTGCTGAGTGGTAAAATAAACATTGCCTCTATTTATCTGGCTATCAATCCATGGAGAACATGAAGTAATGTGTCACACTGGAATGGTGAGACTTGTGAGTATCTTTGGGATCACTTAACTCACATACATGAAGACTTAGTGGGAAAACATGATCAAACCCATCTCTTTTTTAACTTGGTATTGCAGCCAACACTGAGTAAATAGTAATTTCCCGTTCTTTTTCCCAGTGGTCATCAGTCTTATTTACCTCAGGAATTCCAGCTATGCTCAGTTTTAATATAATCTCTAAAACAATCTTGTAATGTGCACTAAGAAAACATTTTTTATATATTTGCATATTTTAAAAAGGAATTTACAAATAAGCTGGATTTGTTTTAAAAACTGCATTTTAAAGCATACATTATGTTCTATAATGGTAGCTGGAAGACAGGATGTGCAGATTACAGTGATATTCCTTTGCAGATGTGATGCATAGGCTTGGGAACCATGTACAGCTGTCCTCATGGTATGCACCCTATAGAGAGAGGTCTGCAGGGCAGAGGAGGAGCTGGTGTGTGGCATGTGCTTACACCTGCAGTGCCTGCTCCACATGCCAGCCACATGCCTGCAGCTCGGAGAGCAGCCCAGTGTTGACCCCATCAGCCTGATGGAAGAGTGGTAGCCACCAGGTGAGTGCTTGAACTGGCACCGAGGTGCAGGATAGGCCCAGACTCTCTCCACTAGTTTGTGCCTGATCCCACTACCAAGACAGGCCTTGCACTCATACAAAGAAAACGTGTAAGTCTGGGCTCAAATGTGTCCCACCGAACAGCAGAGATGCACCCATGATTCTGGGGCATTTTCTACCTAGTTCTCCTTCTGGGCCATATTTTTCACTGCCTAGTAGATGGGTGTGAAGATACCAACTCTTTTGCTCAAGAGGAACAGAAGCAGCAGCCATTGTTGTTCCTAACAACTACCTAAGCAGGTACATAAAATCAGTTTTTGTGTATGCAGCATCCTTGTGCTACATTTACCACGTGCTTCCACAGTTTCAGAAAACAAGGCCACAGTGCTACAGCCTCTCTCAATCACAATGAGGCTGCATCCCTTGCCATGTACACCACTGAACACTGAACAGAAATGTTGCTGGACAAAGCAACAGATAAAACTCTCGAAGGTTCAGCACAGTGCTTAGCAGCAATGAAAAACCCCAAACCAAATCCTTAATATATAAATAGAAAGATTGGCTATAATCTGGGAGAAATAATTTTAGAATTATTTTAAGTGGACAACAGTTTGCAAACATGAACAATATGCACAGAGATGAATACTCAGGGGCTAGCATGAGGGCGAATAGCAACTCGAGTATGTCCGAGTGTATACCCTGGGGTTACAGAGAGGGTAATGGAGCAAATGGCCTGGTTATCAGGGGGAAGCGCATGAGGAGTTCCAGTTTTTATATCCATGAGGAAATAAAATGATCCAGAAACAAAGGATAAACTTAGCGCTGAAATCCCGATGCCATCGACTCTTCCTGTACATTCAGTGGGCTTTTGATGAAGCCCTTACATATCCAGAGCAGGAAACAGAAAAAGGAATGATTAGGAGAAACATTCTGAAAGGTGGCTGAGTGATCTTTCGGGGATTTAAAGAAACGGTGAGAAACCAGTAATGAGCTCAGAGCAATGACACTGCTGAATGTCTTGCTGTCTTTAAATTTTACATCTCCTTAGGCTTCTCATTAGAACTGTCTCTGGTCTGAAACAGTAGGAGTCAGCCGGACAAATGTACTGTAAGAAACACATTTTCATCCAACAGTTCAAAAGCCTCAGTAAAAATGGTGTAGTTTAATCTGTCCTCTGTGGGCTGTAGCAGCAGACGGCATGGGTGGGGCCTCAGTGCGAGTCTTGGCTGCCTGTTTTTGCAGGGAGCTTGAATAGAGATTATTTATTCTTGGAAGAAAATAGGTCAATTATTTCCTATGGCAACTGAAAAATAAACACACAAACTGGCAGCAAAACATCTATCCCATGTTTGGGGAAAAAAACCAACAAAAAACCAACATGAAGTAAAAGGTTACTTTGTAATATTCATTGCTAAACTATTTATTCAGTTAAATTCCATGTTGGCTTTTTACAGGCAGGCAGAGCACAGTCTGCATTGCTGGGAGCTGAGATGAGCTGCAATAACTGCTGTGGAAGCTGAGCCTGAACCTGAGCCTGAGTGTGAGCCTGAGCCTGACCCAGGCCACTGCTGAGAATGGGAAGAAATTTCACCTGATTGCTCACGCAGCAGGAAATATTAATCCTGAGCACTGTCTCACTTCCAGTGGGATTTGTGTGTACATCATTTGTATATAAATTAAATTTACATCCTAAAAGATGTCAGTAGTACTGTGTTGTTGAGGTCATAAGGAAGGTAATAACTTAATTCCCTCGTCTCTGCAGAAGCCAGCACTACCTGCTTTCAAAAGGGCAGCCAGCCTGCAGCTCATTCACTTCTTTTAAACTGAGTTGCCTTTGTTTCTGTAGATAGTTTCCTCCTTCTGAAAGTCAGAGGGTATCGTCAGGGGAAGGAAGAGAGCCTCCTGGCCCCTTCCAAAGGAAAGCTGACTGACTTCCTCACTATCTTTCCTCTCTTTAACCAAAGGGAGCCTTACTGGCTCTCAGACTATTTAGGCCTTTCAGTTTTAAGTCTCCCTGTCAGCCTCTCTTCCTCTTTGTTGACACTGCGTGATGTGTCAAGCCATTGATTGTGAGAAAAGAAAGGTAACATATACCATGATGATCTAGATTTGTCATCTGAGACTCAAATTCTTCTGCTATAAAGTTGGAGTAACTCAATGGACCTGAGTTGTGGGTTTCACTTCAAACTTTGAGTCAATTAATATCAATTGATGAAGCTTTACTGAAGAACAACTAACACAGGACACCAACCTATCTTCTTCTTGGGAGAGTGGGAGAACCAAGTGTTTTTGAGTTATTTCAAAACAAAAGGATCAAAATGGTGGAGTATAACTATAGTCTGGTTTTATAAAGTAATAATATCTTTGAATACCATAAAATGAAGGGACTGCAGTAGTGAGGCAGTAGGCACAGCTCCACAATGGAAAGATATGAAAACTCTCAAAAAATATCTTCACATTCCCCATAAGTGAAGAGGGAAATATACTACTAGTATTAGCTACTGCTGTTTGATCTAAGCAGCTGTTAGATCAGGCTCTCCTACGATCCACCAGTTGGGAAGAAAACTTAGTAATAAATTCAATCATATCTTTTATGCAACTTGACTTACAGGAATGTACAAATCCCACTTCTTTGACTGTAGAAAAAAAATAAAACAAACCATGACAGCTTCCTCACTTACCCCTTCAAGACTCTTTCTGCCAGAACGTTAATCCAGGAGTCATCTCTCCAGGCTTCCCACAAGCCTTCATTGAGAGCTGTTCACACTGCTGAAGCTGCTTTTTCTCTTTCTTCCAGTGTGTGGTCTCAGACTTCATCTCCCTGAGCCATATCATACATGTACACGTGCACACACACACACACTCACACATACTTTTCCTAAGACCTCATGTAGCCAAAGGATCTCTGCTCAGAGCATTCAAATTTCTGACTAACTGTGCCTTGCCTTTATTTTGTGTTGAGTATCTAAGAATGTAAGAATCCCAAGACCAGAAAGAGAGCGAGAAAAACACAACCTTAATCTGCAGGCTGTAGTATTAGGGGTCTTCAGCCCTAAAAGTGGGCAGATACAACCTCTAATTCCAGCTTCTTTAAATTGTTTATCTTTCATTCAATAAGTGTGCAATAAATGTGCACTATGTATTGCATCCTTTCTGGAACATAGACTCTTCTTACACCTGAGTGCTTTAAACAGGGAGGCAGAATTAAAGCCTTGAATCCTTGCTTACTCTAAGTGAAGGGGCACTATACTTCCCTAAATTCCTGGCATGGCCTCACAACTCAGCCCTCTCCTTAGAAACTGAACATGAGATGTAGGAGACATCCTTTGAACATATTTTTCAGATAAGGTGTGTGAAAGGTCATAGGTAAGAAGGTATGAAGAGCTAGGAGAGCTAGATAACAACAGAGCTGAATTCCCAGATTTGGTTGCTTCTGAACATATGTGGTATCTACCTTTAGGTGTCTAACTAACTTCTGCTCTCTAAGTACTTTTAAGATTATGTATTTTGATGCAGTAGGCTTTCTGAACATCCTTCTTGAAATTCCTGCCTATATGCTGCATAGACGTTTAGACAGTCTGTACAATGCCCTTGGTTCTGCTATTCTTTTTCAGTCAAAATAGTGCTGTTTTTCTCAGTGTTATTAATAATAATTTTTTTTCCCTAGCAAATGAATCAACATTGGGCCCAGAAGCTGTAAGCCACTGGAGTATACATAACTCCAACAGGCTTTTACTCTTGAATAAGTAAAGATGCCAAAAGAGTTTGTTTTCACAGTTTCTATGTGCTGTAAATACTGCATGAAGTTCTACTGGTACAGAACACTTCTGTTAAAAGGGACCAGGCATGGAACTTGTTTTCTCAAATATCTCCTTTTTTACTGACAAATCCCTGGGAAAAGGAATTTTGGTAAAAACATGAATTTCACTCTTCTCCTTTCTCATTTTTACCATCAAAGTTTCCATATACCCCTGTTTCTTATTTTCCACTTGTGGAACTCACCAGAACCAATGCCATTCCCAGAGGTTGTACACAGACTTGCTTAAATTAGATTTAAGTGGGGAGAGAGAAAAAGAAGACAACCTAGCTCCTGCAGTTTTTAATGGCCCATATCCCATTTAAGCTATGGCCGCCTTACACTTTGCAGGCATAAATTTATTGGGCGAGAGAGGAAGTATTGGTTTGTTTTTTTTTCTCTTCTCTTATTTTTTATTCTTTGTTCTCCTGCCATGGTTCCACCACCATTCCTTTTCCCAAGTAGCAATTTGGTGGCATCCTTGAGGAGTCTGAGAGAAGATGGGGAAAAATGCTGTGCCAAAAAGTGGCAGGAATGGCTGATAGGAAAGAATGGAATTAAAAAGGACATGAGTTGAGCCTTGTGGTTAGCACAGTAATGCAGTGCCAGAGGTAATCCAGTGACTCATGTCCAGACTGTTCCAATGTAGATTGTGCTGGGGATGGAGAGGTCAGCACTGTCCCCCTCATTTTAGAAATTTGAAATGGCCTTCAAATAAGGATAAAATTACACTTGAGAGACAATATTTAATCTCAGTCAATGAACTATCTGGGTTTTTCACATGCATATTGTGGATTTTAATGTGAAAAACCACCCTGAAACTTCCTGAAAATCCTAAGCACTGGAAAGTTAATTAGTTACTCATCCTGATGGAAATTCTCCCTGCAGGCTGGTGTGAACAATTTTAAACATCTACATATATTGTCTTACAACTGACAATTTTTTATTCCAAAATGTAAAGAACAATGAATGTGACTTCTTACTCACTCTAAGGAGTAATTACCACACAATGGTAACAAAAAGCACTTGAGGAAGACAATGCGAGTGACCACTAAACCTATTTTTGGTAAGTATATCTACAGTACTGAATAACTAACTCCATTTGGTTTGATTTGCTGGCCATCTGCACTGCTAAATGTTATTTTTTTCCAAGCAGCTCCTTAGTATCTTCTAAAAAATACACTGGGTTGTGGGATTGGGCATTGTGGTGCCAAGTGAAAACCCAGGGCCAAATGCTCTGTGCTGTGTGTGCCATTAGACTTCACAGGAAGGACTCTGCTTTCTTTTCCAAGCAAAGTGATGAAAAGAGGTGCTGACACTGATGTTGGGTATGAGGAAGATACTAACTATGATGATGCTCAGTTATCTATCATCTATCAGAACAGACTTCCGGAGAACAGTGTTACAGGGTTAAGCTTTACTTGGCTGAACTGAGCACTCCCTTAGGTCTCTATTTATTTGGATTCCGTGAGACCTCAGTGAGATGCTAGAAGCCTCAGGAAATTAAACCAACGAACATTTTTAGAGTAAACAACATCTTTTAATAAGCCCTTCTACCAGCTTCTCCCCAAGCTCCTGAGAGAAGGAACAGGCTGTACAGCTGGCCAAGAGGCTTGCTGAGGTTCAACTGTTTTCTAGACATGGGGGCCGTCTTGAAGAAAGCATATCTTGTCTGAAAGAACATCAGAGTCTACCATTAAAAAAGGAAGAAGATGAAGTTCAAAGGCTGATTAAATTCCAATCCTAGAAATGCAGCAGACAGGAAAGCCATTTTGCTGGTAAATGGGACCACATTTATTCGCAGGCTCATACAGCTTAAAACTCAAATCCCATTTTTTTTTGCCATCTGGTGCAGATAGGATATACTGACACACAAGCAAGGAATTCCACATATAGGATGAAATGGAACAGTAAGAGATTAAATATTTGAGAAAGCAGTAAATTTAGGTTAAAGAAAACTGGTATAACTCATATGGGAATGCAGTTTTTCTTCAAGGAACTGGAGAGTTAACCTATTTACAGATAATGTGACATTTTCCAAAATAAATTCTCACATGTGTAAGAGCATTGAGTTGATGAGAAGATTAAACTCATATCAATGACTTGTTTATTTTAAACATTTACAGCTTTATGAGACTAACAGAATGATTTATCAGTGGCTCTGAAATACTGTAAACATGTCATCCCAAGTTTCTACATGCACTTTTGCTTTGGGATCTCTAGAATAAATTCTACAACTGACTTAGTATTCACATTTTCTAGGATAGAAGATACTGATCTTATTCACATTTCTAGGATTGTTACTACATGCAGCAAGCAAAGAGGAAATAGTAAAGGGAGAACTAAAAGAATCAACCTTAATTATTACTTACAGAAACTTATTCTGAGGCCATATCAGCCACATGGACAAATGAACTCCTTAATGTTATTGATTCTACATGCAGAAAGGAAAACATAAAATATCCTTTTTTTTTCTTTTTTTTTTCTTTTTTTTTTCTTTTTTTTTTCTTTTTTTTTTCTTTTTTTTTTCTTTTTTTTTTCTTTTTTTTTTCTTTTTTTTTTCTTTTTTTTTTCTTTTTTTTTTCTTTTTTTTTTCTTTTTTTTTTCTTTTTTTTTTCTTTTTTTTTTCTTTTTTTTTTCTTTTTTTTTTCTTTTTTTTTTCTTTTTTTTTTCTTTTTTTTTTCTTTTTTTTTTCTTTTTTTTTTCTTTTTTTTTTCTTTTTTTTTTCTTTTTTTTTTCTTTTTTTTTTCTTTTTTTTTTCTTTTTTTTAAGATGGGTTCCAAGATTGCTCTAATTAGCAACACAAAACTGAAACCACACAGGAAAGTAACTGAATCATGAATTTCAAGCATTTTGGAGAAGACAAAATTCCTCAGTGTGCTTCTTCTTTGAAGACTGAAAATGGAATAGCCAATTTATGCTACATATCTGTGCTTGTGGAAAAGGTTCATGTAGTTTGTCCCCTCAAAACTGCAGTATTTAATTAAAGGAGATATAAGCGCAAAATGCTTTAAGCAGGACTGAATTCCCATTCAGAATCATAACTGTATTTAGAACCTTCTGGTTGATTTGATTGAAACTTCTTACTATGTCCAGCACAGGAAAACAAGAACCAATGTCATGGAAGGACATGTATTAGCAAGTTCTAACTTGTTAGTGGAATAGGAGACCCTACTGTGTTCTTCTGTTGTAATAGAGAGCAACAAAGTTTTCATAACTTTAATGATTGTGTGCTTTAATATGCTAGAGGTACAGAACACATACCCAGATGTTCCATTTGAGAAACTGCCAATGCATATCTTACTGTCCACTTCTTTGATAGGAAAAAGTAAAGTACATATGTGGGCAGGAAAAGTAACAACCCCGATACAGCTGGATTCAAACTTGCATCCCTAGAAGTGCTGACAGTAAGTAAATTAATCTGTATTCTTGGTACTTTCTTGTCTTTATCAGTCATCAGGCCCATCATTCATGATGAAAAGGCATTCTTTGAAAATGAAATAACACAAAACATTTGAGAGCCAGAGGGCTTTAAAGGAGCCTAGGTGGTCTACTTACCCCTCCTGCATCCCTTCTCTGTTTGTTTGTTCGTAACACTGGAGGAAGTTTCTGGTTTCTGGTGAAGTGATAGCGCAGACATACAACTAGCACTTACACAGCATTAACAGGGCTATGAAAGTGCAAAAAGAATATATGGGGAAGAAGATAATAAATAGTCTATGAGAAAGAGGCCAACAATGTAGCTGAATGACACCCTTGAGTGATATTTGTTCTTTTTCACTGTGATTACTGACAAATTTAAATGCCTCTGTATACACACACTATTCCAGTACATTTCTGTAAGACTATCTATAGTTAGTTCTAATGAGGTTAAAACTTCACTCCAGTGTTATGATATTTAAACAATTATTAAGATTTATTCAACCAACATGTATGGCTTTGTTTTGAGATTTCTGTCAGTGTTATAACCAACCCTACAATTTTATTCTGCCTGTACACATATAAGATTGAGAGGGGAATAATTAAATAATTATTATCAACATATGCAATCTAACAAGACAAACAGATGAATTTTCTGCTCTTGTATAACTTCTAATTTCACATCCATGTTGATAGAGCAGATATTAGACTAAAGATAATTTACTACAGAGAACTATAAGAAATCTATGAAAATTTTATAAAAGAAAATTGAGGTTTCATTGTGGTGGCCTCAGAAAAAAGAAATAACAATGTTGTCCATAAATCCTTAATTCCATCCCTTCCTATACATGCAGTACCAATAATTAGAAGACCACGTATTATTTTTTCCCTGCAAGACTTCTATTTTATTCAGCATTGTGTATCTTTATATTTGTCAGTGACTTCTCTAAAAATCTCATTAGATCCTTGCTGGCCTTGCAAGACCCAAGCCTATTGAAAAGCAGCTCATTTTCCTGATTTTTCACAGCAGCAGCCTGCAAAATCCTTCATAAGGTGGGCTTCTAAAGCTCAGGATGGGGTCAAAATCATTGCTGGGAGCCTTCAATTTACATCTGATTAGCTCTATGAATAAGCCAACCTTGCTTTTTGCTTGCCATAAATTCCATGCTCTTTGAGACTTTCAATTGTCACCAATTCACTATTGAAACCACTGCTAAGCAATGAATATAATCTGCAGTAAAACATACCTCCTAAAATCTGCTGGTAGAATGCATAGAGCAGTTTTCAGCACTGATTATAGCTGCTATGCCATAAGACATTGTGAGCACTAACCTTTTCCCATTGTTGGGGCCGCCTTCTGCTGCTTCTTTACTGCTTTGATTATACAGCAGCAATGCAGGAATTATTTATGTTAGGATTTTATACTGAGGCTTATCACCATATTGTGAATGTGCCACTCATTTTAATGCAAAGTTAGATGCAAGGTCCGTATTATACGTCTTCTATTCTTGCTCCTGATTGGAAATGTAATTGTAAGGATTCAGCACTAATAAAATTAGTATAATTATCAGTGCTCTCAATTCTTAATATTTTTAACAGTCCTGGCATAGTTGTTATTCCCTGAGATTCTCAACTGTTACAATAAGGATGCTGAAAGACTGCAGATGTTCTCAGTATGAGGGGAGGGAAGGAAAATTTTTAGCACTCTGCTTTTGAGGGAGAAAAATGTAAATGAAAATTTTAAACAGTGCCACCAAGATACGTTTAAAGATAACCAGAAATCCATTAATAATTTGCACTATAATTTGATTTTAAATCCAGTCTCAGTTCTGGGGATCTACCTTACCTTCTATTAAAAAGTTTGATACACAACCTTTTATTGTAAAACATAAAGCACTATATGGTAGAAATTTAGTTTAAAAGCAGAAGAGAACATGCTGAGAAAAAGCAACAAAAAGAGCTTGAAAATGTAACTACAACATAGGAAAAGAATCCTTCCTAGAAGAGCAGGGGAAAAAAACCCTTTCATCACATCACATTACTTAGGAAGCAGAATCTAGATTACTGTAACATCTGGTGTGGGCTCACATAGGTTTCAATCCCAAATAAACTCTTCTGTGAAATTATATGGGACAGGAGCTACAGTCTGGTAGGTAGCAGATTTTGAAAATGGCAAGATTTTTGCTCATTGCTCTCACATTTATCATATTGTCATCCTATACAATATCAAAATGAAATGATAAATGGTAGCTACTTCTATCCTATATTTAATTTTCTGTCATAAAGCTGTTGACAGTGTAAGTAGAGTCACCCTGACAGATAACAGATACCCACAGATTCCTTACTAAATGATCTTGTTTTTTCCTGATCCCAAATTTGACATCCAGCCAAAACCTGATCTTGCAGCTCAATGCTGTCAGACATGAGCATGCTACTGACCTCATGATCCCTCATCTTGTCACTCACTCACTTCACCAGCTGACACCAGAACCTTGTGGATACCTTATAAGCCCAGAGAGTTCCAGTTTTCTTAGGATATTTGCTTTATGACTCTGTCAGCAAATGAAGTACAAGGAAAGATTGAGAAGAAATCTTGTAGTTTGTATTGTCCCCTAGCAAAAACTAGCTTTTGTATAATCATCAGCACTTCTAGAAGCCAGCAGAAGGGTTCAGTCAAGGTGCTCTTTTCAGAAGCTTCCTGGACTCCAGTAGCAAGAGACTCCATAAATGAAAAACTTTTGATAAGCCAAAATCTGAAGAAAAAGAGGTGATCTGGAGGGATCTACTGTGGGATGATCATGACAGAAGAAATAACTTTACAGAAACACTGTCCAAAGCTAAGATCAATTGTTGGAAAAGAACAGCTGTCTGACCCAAATAGCAAATAAATTAAGCTGGATTGACATACTGCTGCACAGATGCAAAATTATTATCTTACCTAAAAAAACCCTGAAAGAATATGACAAGAAACATAATCTTTTCTGATAGCAAAAAATTCTAATACGTGAAATTACCTCTTCAAAATATTGTGATTATTGACATTCTGTGTGTTCTCAGCTCTGACGATGTTCATGCACAGACACATGGTGGGCCTGGCAGCTGCATTACCACAACTTTAAAAGAGAGATTTTCAGGCAACTCTGTGGGTATAAACATAGTCCTGCTTCTTCATGTACTGTGTATGACAGAAGCAGAACCAGTTAGCTCTTAGTCAGTGTATTTATTTCCCAAGTTCCTTTCCCTGTAATACTCTGTGACAGCCAGAGAATGTACTCTTTGATATATATTTACTGGTGGATCTCAGAAACATGGTACTGTTTGTATAGCAAAGTCAGAGCATCAGTGATAGGGGCACAGACCTCTCCTCCAAGCAATTTCTCTTCTCTACAGCCTCACAGACAGAACTTGTCAAAGGCTGTTGCCAGAGCAACTGAAACTTCTCACAAAATAGCATTTCTGATGTGAGACAGCTGTGCCTCAGGAAAATACAAAAGCAACTCTTTTCAAACGGCTAGTGTTGAAGCAACTTGTTATGAAAATGCCATACTGTGATAAACAGTTGTAAGAAATTACAGTTTCGTGGCTTCTGGGATCATCTCTGGTAATTCTGCTTTCCTGATAAATAGAAAACTAATCTACAAAACAGTGTTTATGGGGAGGCTTTTATGATAAATTCAGCCCTTTTCACCATGGATGGAAAAAAGCTCTTGATATTATAAACCTAATGACTCAACTAAAGGATAAGTTCAAAGGACTGGCTGAAAAGGGTCATGATATTCTCATCAGTCCCATGCATCTGTCCAGGGAGCAAAGAGGCAAGAAATCAAGCTGTGCAGAGTCTGAAGAACAGTAAAAGAGGCTTTTGGGTCTTCAGGTTGAAGGCTATGACTTTGCTTTACTGCTGTAGTATAGATGCTAAAAATAACACTTCAATGCAGGTTTCTTTTCCTGTTTGACTTAGCATGCAGAGTAGATCTTCAGTGAGGAAGTAAGTCCCTTTCAGTCTTTAGCTAAAACAGATGCATTTAAACTTAACAAGTTGGGGTTTTTTAAGTAACTGAGGACTGTCTGAAAGCCAAATTTCCCCTTTAATAATAAATATATCTTTCACCTAGTCATCAATTAATTAATTTTTTTTTTTTTTTTTTAATTTGAGCTCAACTTCAAGTTGAAATTTGTGAAGTAAATGTTGATCAAGAAAAGGAAAGAGACAAAGAACATATGTAAGCTCAGTTACAAGGTAAATAGCAAATTAAGTGGCATCATGTTATCTAAGCAGGCTATTTTCCATTCTCAGACAATACAGCTTCCCCATAATTCTTATGCTGTGAAGTATATGTCATTATAGAGGCATTCACTGGCACTGGATACTTTCATAGGTTACATTCAGAAAACTGGACTTGTATTGGGAAGTGTCTGTGACTCTAGAGAATTTCTAGGGCAACAGATGTAATCGCTAATTTTTTTGGAGCTGGAAACACTAATAAAGAAAAAAATGTGTTGCTTATGAATGTCACTCACACTTATAACCACCTTGTCTCAGATATGGAAGAAAATGAAGGAAAGAGTGGTGGGATTAGAAAGTGAACACTGGCTTTTTGCATTTATATTTCTTATTTGGGATATCAAACTGCAAAGTGCTGAGCATGTTGCCCCTTATTAGACTAGTCCTGTTGCTTTCAGTGATCCTAATAATTTATCCTGAATATTTTACTGGATTAGGCTGACAATATTTTATATTTTGCAGAATTACTTTCAGAGCTGTCTCACTGGTGTATTTTCATTCAGAAGACATAATTGACATGAAAGTAATTTTAGATGTGTTCAGGTTTGGTTGTGTTTCAACATCTCCTGAAACAAGTCATCGAAAGAGTTGTGTTATCTGAAGGAAAGTGTTATCTACTCCTCGTAGGATTATCTGTAGGCTTTTTCAAAGAGTTTAGGACTACTATGTTATCATTTGTCAAACTAATAGAAAAGTAGTTTCCTATTTTCTTCTTCACTTCTTAATGTTAACAGTACTTGGATGCATAACTAGGAGTACAGAGAGATGGATTTTAGTGTCACAGCTGTGTTAATCTGAAGTCAGTTTATCAAAGTTAATGGATTATATGAGGCCCAAAATGAATAAGCATTGTTGACTTAAATAAATCAGTACAACCCTCCTGAAAATGAAGTTAGGAAGAGCTTCTGGGAACTTTTTCTTTAACAAGATTTTTCCATCTAAATCATATTATAGTCTCCCCACTTTATGTAATTGTTTCCTGTTTTCTCCCCTTCTTCCAAGCGGGAAATTTTTGTTTCCTTTAAAAGACAAGATAATTGACATTTGTGTTGCCTGCTTAAGGTGTGCCTTTCCTGATATGCCATTTTGCATAGAATATAGTTCACTACAACATACTTAAAAAGAGTAATTTCATTAGGAGCTTGTGAGCTATTTTCATTTGAATCAACTTAATCTTACTCAGTTTATACATCTTTTAAAAATTATTGTTAGCAATGTTTGGACACAAATGTAAGTACAGAACAGATTGCATTTCAAAATGTCTGGAATCCAGCTATAAATATTTTTCTAAATTATGTTTCAGCTGTCCAGCTTCCAAGTACTCCATGACCAGAGCACTTTAAAATTAGAGCATTTGTATTTACTAAACTGATAATTTCTAGAAATCTATTTGAAGAAGCTTTGTGTCGTTAATGTTGTTTCTATACTGATGACTTTTAAGACTGGAACTTTGATCATTTTATTGCTTGTTCTTATGATGCTATTCAAAATCCCATTACTATTACATAACACTCAGTAAAGGAGACACTGCGTCTATCCTCATTTTCTCATTTCCCTCCATTTCTAATAAATGAAACTCTACCCACTGGTAAAAGAATGTCTGCCCTTTGATCTTGTCTTTTCTGTGGATCCAGTGCAGCTAATTTTGCACACACTATCTCCTTACCTCAGCCAGGAAGATTCAGACTTCCATATATGCAAAGACAAGAAATGAGAATACCTTCAGTAGGTATGTAGAGCTGCAGTGGCATTTCATAAGTCTTCATTATCAAAGGGGAGATATACACATCTTCTAAGACTGTTCTGAGAACAATTGCTGAGACAAGAAGCAAGAATTTCCAGAGCCTAAATGGAAACCTTGTGTGTCTATCAAATATCTTGAGATAAACTCCTGAAGAACCTTTGATAATGTCAGGGGATTAAATGGGAATTTGACTTTAGTGCAAACATGGTTTTCTTCTGCGTTAATAAGCTGAGCCAGTGTGCACTTTGATAGATGTCAGGGAGACCAAAGTCCTCCACAAAAGGACTTCTGAACAATTTTCTCCCCCTTCAAGAGCTCCTTCAGACAACCTGGCTGGGTGGAGAGGGGACAAAATGCAGGCTTGCTTCATTTCCCACATTTTTCTCATAGTAGGATCTTCTTTTTAAGGCCCTTGATTATTAAAACTCTTTGAACCTTTCCCCTTCTCATGACTCTCCTTCCTTAGCCCCAAAATTTCTTTTCCACTTTAAAATCACTTTGACAACTGGGATGTGAGCATGGCCCAAAGCTCTTACCTTCCTTGCAGATCGTTAAGTCCTGTTTGCAGTTACTGGGTATTGCTTCCTGGATGCTCTTTTTCTTTAAACAGACTATATGGAAGCATTGGAATATTTTCTCTTTGAAACAGCAGTGAACATTTTTTGGGGGAGATCTTAATCATAATTTGGCTTCTTGGACAGGAATATTCACTTGGCATTAAGCACCAGTAAAAGGCTTTGCTTTCACTTCAGGCTACTTTAGAACATTTCAAATGCTACAGGAAATATTCTTTCTGTGATTTATGCTCTATCTTAATTGAGCTCCAGTATTTCCAAAACAATGTTGAAGGATGTTCTTTGTGGGTAACTGGAAACAAAAATATCTCGTTTAACTTTTGAGCTATGTGTACTTTCTTGGCAAAGATTCAGTTGAGAGATGGAGACAGGCTTTTTGCTCCAAGGAAGGCTTTTACTCTAGCAGATTGAATTTTGTTACCAGTGCACATCTTTTACAGGTTGGGTTCAATGATAAGAAATAAGACTAAGAGAACTGGCATTTCTCTGGCTCTTTCCCAGAAACTGTTGGTTTGACAGTGTTTTTGTAAGTCTTTCTCATACCAGGTATCTGAGTGTTTGCCCTCTATTTCTCATTTTTGGAAAGAAAACCAATCTCAGGGTCTAATACTGCTCATCATGGAAAAGGTGAGGAGTGAAGATGAAAGACTTTTATCGACCCTCTCCTCTCTGGACTTGTGTGCTGTTTTTTCTACTCTTTTCATCTACTACTGCAACCCTGAATATGCAGGTTTTTGTCACAAGGTGGTGGCAACTGTGGGATGTGGTTTTCTTTGGGATTTTTTGTGGTATTTTTTAAGAATGCAGGAACATCTAGATTTATCCAAAAAGGTACTTTATTTTCTCTTTATTGCAGGCACTGAATGTGGCAGCTCAGTTCAATTTAATTGATAGTGGAATTAATATATAATAGAAGTCATGCAGTATTTCTTCTGTGCTAATGTTTTGTTTAAATTTCCTACCGCAATTTAAAATATTTGCCTTATTATTCATTTCTGAGACCATCTGGAGATATCACATATTGAGCTGAAGTGCAAGTTTACTTAAAAATAAAGACAACAAATGGTATACTATAAATGTTTGCAAATTTACACTGCAAAGCCCATTCAAATTTTAATGGATATTTTTTAAATTAAAATTCTATCACTTCGTAGCATTTGCCCATCAGTTACATTCAGCAAATTAAATTGTGGTGAAATTCCTATTACAATGACCTCTCTAGTCCCTGGTGATGGTCAGTGCATCCTGCCCAGCTGTGGACAGCTGGCTCCCACACACTGACAGTCACACTTGGCATCACATGTGTATGATGAATGCATCCTGCTGTCATCAGGATGAGGTTTATTCCAAAAGAAATTGGCTCCTTTGCCATAACCATGCTTCCCCCTCCCCAAAATGTGCAAAAAGACACACCCCCCACGACCACTTTTATGTTAACAAGATACCCTCGCTCACACATCTCTCTGTGGCATGTGAAATAACATTTCTGCAGATCTGTGGACCCTCTGTATGCCCCTTTTGAAATAGGCTTCCCCTCAGTATTTGCAAAGCACTTACTACAGAAGTTGATATTGATCTATCCATGAGTGCAGCTGGGACCACTATGGCAAGCTTGTACTTGCTTTCAATTCTCATATCTGGTTGCAAAGTGGCTGTTTGTCTTCCTCAAAAGCTGCACTGTAGATGCTTTACACAAATCTGTTATGAACTTCTGGCTGTCTCTGAAACTCTAATGCTGAGGGGATGTAGCCATCACATGTGAACAGGCAGAATACAAGGAAATATAGAATATATAATAAAATAACACATATTTCTAAACCGATTGAACATGAAACATGCAACAGTTCTGACTGCAAATCAATCTTGCAAAGCAGAATTACTAGCATGTTTGTGAGCCTATGAAATGTGTAGTTAAGGAAGATTCATTTTGCTTCCTCCTGTCTCTTTTTGGCTCTGTTGGGAAAACCAGGCCGTATTTAAAACAAACTGTGGCAATTACACCTGAAATGTGGGCTTGTGCTCACAAACACACTGAAAAATGGTGCCAAATTGTGTTTATCCTTATTGCAAATTTTTGTCCAAAGAAGAATTTTAATGTTTTCAGTCAAGGTCTGGTTTTCTAGCCTAGACAAGTTGGAAACATTGTCCTCTCCAAAGCAAACTTATTTTTTCTAAATTTGACCTACCTTTAAGAAATTCCAAATAAGCAGCTATCTGTCCTGTTTCTGGTTTCAATCAAAACAAAACCAAATGCATTTCTATTTCATTAAACTGTAACTAAGGTTCCTAAATTTTCTTTGTCTGTATTAACACAACATATTAATCTGAAGTTGCAGGAATACAAACTGGTACTGAAGTATGCAGAAACTGTTGATGCCCACATAAATAAAAATTGGCAAGGTCTGCAGAGTTCTAGGTTTTGGGTTTTTTCCAAAACTTTTAATATTCTAAAACAGACTTCTTAGCTAGGAATCCTAAAGATGCTCAAAGAATTAAACATTTAGAGAAAGAAAAGGCTGTACAAATATTTACTCATGATTATTATTGTGGTCCTTGCAGATCCAGGCCTCCAAACACTTAATAGATGTACTTAACTTTAGTGGGAGTACTTCCACTGAGTTAGTAGAAATATTCATCAGCTTGAAGTTAGAGACAGATGTGTTTGCAGGACTGGAACTTTATTTTTTATATGACTGGTATTAAATTCACCTTCCAACCATGGCTTTAAAGTTCATTTAATAAGGGGACTCATGGGGAAACAAGCTTAGAAATAATATATTGTCCTGGAAAAATATTTTGAGTTCATAAATAATATGATATAGGATATTTTCAAACTTTGGAATAACTTTTCCATTGAGGCAGGTTTAAAGACTGTTTAAAAGAAACATGAAGCTTGATTTAAACTTTGGAATATATTGCCAGAGGGAAGAGAGTATACATTTTCATTTTTATGAATTAGGTTTTGCTGAATTATCTTATTTACTGCCATTCCATTTGCATTTCCAAGGGGCTTATTTTACAAAGCAAAAGAAGAGAAAGGATATTTCATGCCTCAGGTGAATTTTCATCTTCCATGCAAATGTGTCATATATTTCTTGAACCTGAAATTTAGGTGTGCTCACATGCTATCTAGTAACAGAACCCAGTATTCTAGAGTCCAATTTAGCATGGATTTTTGCCCTTTGCATTGTTAATAACACTGATACAACGTCTGTAAAACTCCATGAGGTCACAGTGCCACTTGCCCTGTTAGAAATGACTGAATATGGTGCAGAGAAGCAGTGCACAGGGCCCAGCACACTTCTTCACTGAAACAAAGCACCGTTCATGAAACTGCAGGGAATAGAAAAGGATGAGGGAGGGCCATAATCTCCCCTCTGTGCTATATGTGAAAGCAGGATCTGATCTGGAGCTTGCAATGCAGTGCTGAATGCTGAAGAAGGTGCCTGAGAAAGAGGAAAATCACAGGAAAATGACAGAAAAGCCCTCTTTTAGAGGATATAGTATTATAGAACAGCTGACAGGCAGAATAAAACACTGAGCTGTAGAAGCATTTGGGAAGATGGGAAGATGGGATACAAACAGATGGAACAAGAAGTCACCTTTTTGGGTAAAGTTGGGGTTTTGGTTTGTTCTTTGTTTTTGTGTTTGGTTTTTTTGGTTGTGTTTTTGTGTGGGTTTGTTGTTTTGTGTGTGTGTTTTTAATTTTGTGTTATTGTTGTTGTTTCTTTTTGTTTTCGTTTTTCCCCAGATTATTTCTTATTTTAGGCTATAATAAATTTAAACTTTTAGGACTTTTCTGTGAGATCAAGTGGAACATCCTTGTATAGCTCCATACATTCCTAACGAATCTGAAAACTGATGCCCAGGGAATATTTTTCTCCCACTTGAGGAAGTACTTCTGGAAAAGCCATAAAATGTAAGCAGGCAGAAAACTGATACAATTTTATAAGGACTATTACAGAAATGCAAAAAAAGGTAAGACAAAAAAAGATCATAGGCTTCATTAAACAATTCTGGGAATACTGCATATAAAGATTATCATTCTCCATCATATCCTCTGAGACTGCACCATAAGGACCACTGGCACATGCAAGCTAGTCAAAACACTAAAGGTCTTTTTATGTGGTCAGTACCTTATGTTTAGGAGATATTTTCTAATGTAAGATTTAGAACAGACAAAAAAAAGTGCCATATGACACAAATAGACTAAAATTTCTGTGTTTTTCTAAGGGAGGACTGCCTGAGCAATATAGAGAGGCAACCATAAAACTTCTCCTCTAGGACCTCTTTCCAAGCACAAGAAGCACTCTGAGGTCAGAAGGAATAAGTTCAAAGGGGGTTAAATGCTATGCAATGCTTAGGAAATTACAGACAGTGCTGTCTAAATTAAACCAAACACTTCTCCAGCCTCTGGGGTGTCATTAAAAGGTGCAAAGTTTGTTTAAAGCTACCTTCCTTGCCAAGATGCCAAATGCTTTACAGCTAGTTTCCTATACTGTGAGCATGTTTCTTGGCCACATACCCGAGACAAAAGAACTGGGCTCTGCATTGACACAGATCTACTGGACATGGTCCTACTGTCCTCCAAGCCACTTCACTGAAGGGATTCCTTCTAAATTTGCTCCAAATCCAGTCACTGGATCGATCAAACCACTGCATGCTGCATTCAGGACATTTCCTTCTAGGAGAGAATGAGTAATGTAATGATCAGGATTTATTAAACTGAAGTCTAAATATGGTTTCTTTTTTAGTAAACATGTTCATTTTTTACCAGTAATTTTGTGACTCTCATAACAGAATTTGTAAGATTTATAGGCTTTCTGTGTAGCAGAGATATTGAAGTGTCTGAATTCACAAGAACTTTGTAGTTCCCACTAGATAATAAATTATTACTGGAAGATATTTATTGCACCTTCTGGAGGTGATACATAATTAAAGAGCTGTCATTTTATATCAGCTTTGCCTATATTAATGATTTGATCATAGTTCACACATTTTATGATGTCATTGGTTAACCATCATCCCAGGTGTAATGCCAGTGAAATCTGTGGCATTCCATCACTGATACAGTCATCCACATGCTGTTTTGTTTAATGAATTTGCTGTAGCAAAAGCTCCCAGATTAGGGAGCAGCTATATTTTTTTACTATGTCTATATTAGCAATCAGTGCAATAGAGTGGGATCTGCAGAATGAAACACTGTGCAGAGGATCCAACCTCGACTCTGTGTTTCGCACTCAGGACTAAACTCATCCCATGGACCGAATCCTTGTAATTACAATTCCCTCTTGGGGAATTTCCCACTTAAGCCTCATCTGGAAGGATGCCATGTTGCATACCCCATAGCTTCTCCATGATGCAAACCAAAAAAGTGCACGAGTGGGGGCTATGAGGAATGCACTACTGATTTGAACTGAAGTGCCACAGGAGATTAACTTCTATGTGCTGAAATGCAGAAGACCAGGACTGACCTCTCTGTGTCAGCTAATTCTACCTGGAAGCACAGCAATTCCACTTGGGGTCCTGACAGTAATGTGGGGTGCCAAAGCTTATGAACCCATCATTCTCAGTAGTGCTTATTCTTCTACTAGTTTTTTCAGTTATCTCAAGAACATCTCTGCTGCCATATGGTTCAGCAACCAGTGAAAAGAGCTGTTACTGCCAGAGTCACAGTGTTACTCAGCTATAGATGGGAGAATCAGTTTCTAGGGAGACATCACTAGGTTTTACAGGAACGCATGATCTAGTCATCAGCTGCACCCAGATTTAACTCCAACTCTTATCTTTAAACACAAAACCATCTATCTTTTTAATACAAGCAGTGTAAATTGTAACTAATCATGGTAATGATGACTGCACTTACTGCAGTCCTGCAATTCAGCTTCTTACTTCATGGGTACAAAACAAGATTCACAATAGATGAAGTTATGGACAAAAATTACCAAGTAAATTAGGATTTTCTTAACAAATTATTCTTTTCTCACTGAAGGCTGAGATGCTAAAGTACTTTGGTACTATATTCCTTTCCTTTTGTTTGCTTCAAGAAGTTTGAAAGGTTACTATGTCAAACACTACAGAAAAGCAAAGCATGTAGGGAGAGGCAATATTTTACATTAAATCAACTGATTATTTTAAATCAGACTAAACAGGATAACCTTTGGGATCAGACCCACTGTTTTAGGCACTGTTTTAGGCCCTATATTTTGCCTTCTGTGGTATTATAAAAGTTTTTCAGAAGCAGAAACAGATTTCATGGATGAAACTGAGTAATGGGTACTCAATTTGAGTCACCATATACATTGCTTAGTGGCTGTTTTCAGTGACAGACAAATATTGATGATTCTGCTGAGGTTTTCATGATCTGTGACTCTATACAGAGCACAGATTTAGTTGCTCAATTTCATCAAAGGACTCAGAAACAAAGCCATCATTTCATTAATTAAAATCAATGGAGAGATATTAATCCATGGCAGAACAGATTAGTGCCACATGATCAGACCTTAAAAAGCCATGACTAATATAAAAACACTATTCAGATCAAGACGTTATTTTTTTAATGTGCACAGGGTTATCTGCATGTCTGTGACTTTTTGAAGAATACGTAGAAGAGGAGGAGGAAGAGGAAGAAAGCAAAGGTGAAGTTTAAGAAGCAGCTTCCTGCTATGCCAATGAGATCAGATATTAAAGTCATCATGTTACCTGCTTAAGATTAAAAATTCCCCACCGTAGACAATAGTAAAAGGCTACAATATTATTCTAATTTGGTAGGAGACACAAATAACAGTCGAGACAGACTCTCAGTATTGCAACAAAATTGTGGGTGGAAAGCATCTGTGAAAAGAATGTAGCTTACAAGCTAATAAATTGGAAAAACAACTTGAAAACACTGAATTGAATAGGAGGAAGTAATATTGTGAATGGAAAAGGACTATTTGTAGAGAAACAGCAATGCTGAAAGGACTTGTGTAATACAGAAGAGAGGTGTTCTCTGTGTCACCAGAAACTTAATCTTACACAGAACAGACAGTGTAAACGGAGACTAGAGGAAGAGAAAAGAGGAAAAGAGGGGAGAGTCTGATGAAGACTCACTACCTTCATAAGGCATTTTTATGGGGGAGATCTGCTGATCTGTCTACAGAATAAAGAAGGGATATATGCAGCCTAAATAAATGAGACTAGAAAACTTCAAGGCTAAACTATCTTCACCTTATTCATATGAGTAACCTTTTAAAATCAACAAATACTATGAGCAAGCCACACACAGTCAGACCTTCAAGAAGTATTTGTACATGAACCTTAGATTTCTTCAGGTAATGTGTTTCACTGAGTCACTGGGTTAGGATGCATACATTTAAGGTGTGTGTTACACATTTTTACAAACCCTTCATTATATTCAGTTTGTGATCTACTGAATCTCCATGCTGTTTTGCCCAGAAAAGCCATCTAGTTGTTTGTTTTCCATCTTTCAATCACACAAATAATTATTTAAATGTGTATTACTTTGTGCTTGTCCTTATCGAAACCTATTTTATTTATTTAGTGTTAAAATAATATTTTTTCCATCATTTAAGTCACTAGTGAGAAAGGTAAAAATACTGATTTAGGAAAAGACCTTTCTAAACACAATGCAATTGTCTGTTTTGACAGAGCAACATGAATAACTGTCCTTTGAGTAAAGTTTTCTAACCGTTTTTCCACTCACTGTGTTATTAGATTTACTTTACCACATAGCCACAAGTTGCTTGTATCTTCTAAGACCAAATTAAGATAAGGCATTAATATTTCTTCAGTATCCACATGGCCAATTACGATGTTATAGAAGGAAATTAGATTAGTGCTATGTCACTTGTTCTTTATAAGTTCATCCTGCTATTTATTTATTACCCTGCAGCTTTCTACTAATTACAAATACATTGTTTAAATACCTCTTTTTGTATTTTTCCAAGAACTGAAGTTCAGTTATACTATCTCTTTCTTAAAGAGGGACATTATTTTTCTCTTTGTATGAAACCAAGAAGGACATAAAGCTGCCTTTGAAGAATCCCCACAGCTTGCTTTGGTACAAATCATGGCAGGATCGACACCTGAGGTGGTGGCAGAAGGGCACAATTGGACCAGGGTGGTTGCAATTAAGATGTTTTGGATGACACTGCTGCATACTCCAAGTCACATTGAAAACACATAATAGAAAATAAACTTCACACCTAGTCTGCCCAGCCAGGGCTGAACATGTTTGACTAAGCTGAACTCCCCTGTCACTTACTATCCTCTTCTTCTTCATAGCATTAACCTCAATAGCAGGCATTTTAAGCAATACTTTACAGCGTCTAAGTGCCTTTCTTAGTGGGATCCTAATGAACTGGCATCTCCTGGTCCAAGCACCAGGCACCTAGACAAGTGCAAGCCATTCTTCCCTATACAGATGCCCGATGTCTCTTGTCACACTGAGATTTATAACTCCCTCGCTGGCCTCATGATGCATGATTCTCCCTTTTCATCACTACAAAACACAGGTGCTATGTGCTTATTATTTGATTTATTCATTTTTCCTCATCATTCTGGCAATATCAGTTTCATTCTTCATGCTACCTACTAGCTCCCCCCTTCCCTGCCACATGAGACTGTGTCAATGATTAGCTGAAAAGCAGCAGCAATGAATCATCCCTGGCAGTTATGTTCACACCTCTTCTACAAAGCAGTTTGGGGAGTGGCTCTGAACACGCATCAACCTGCCTGTTTACTGACATGGCTGACTTGTGGACACCTGCAGCCAGCCAGCAGCCAGCCTGCCTGGATATGTCAGCATTGTGTTACCTCACTTTGGGTGCTCAGGCACACAGGAGCTTGTGTGTTCCACTGGGCACTATCCCATCGGATCTTGAGCCGTGTCTTCAGGTTCCCCATAGACAGAGAATCTGGTCTTGAAGACAGGCTCTGTGCTCTCCCCCATAGACAAGGTGGCTAGGTCTAATGATTTCCTTGGGGCATTTGAATGTCCATCTGTAACTCATCTGGAAGTCTACCAATGCAAGGATTCAGACCCAGTTCATCTCAAGTTATTGATGTTAAGGACTGAGTAACCACAGAAACAAAAAGCCACACAGATCAGTTAAAATGTAGATTAGCTACATATTATCACTTATAAAAAAGTCATTAATGATCACTTTATTTTGTCTTCTGCCTAAATATTTTTTTGCTTGAATGTTTTCCAAATAATAATAAATGTGCTGAATCTCTGAAGATTTTCTTAAGGGAGATATGGAAACTAGTTGTTGATTCTTGGACATGATGCGTATATTAAACATCTGCATCTTCATCCTCACAGGTGGTGCTACAGTAGAGTGAATTATGTTGGGCTGAAGACAGGACAGTAATAATATAAGATCTGATTTTGGCAGGAGAAAATAAGCAAAATCCTCATATTAACATCAAAATAATTTCTTAAATGGCAACAAAAGGAAAAAGTTATGAGGAACATACTATTTATTAATGAGCCCTTGGCCATCTTAAAAATTTGAATGATTAATACAACTCCAGTACTTACACACCAAGAGTCCAAGTATGAAAGTTGTAGGGGAATCTTTTAGACATGCCTGTGCTACCAAAAATAAATTTTTTACAAGTAAGATGTAGAAATTTAACATTAAAAATGGTGTATTTTGCTTTTCTCCAGATGTAACAAAATTACTCTGCCATATATTTTCTAAATGCATGTCAGAATTCAGCTTTTGCTGCAGTTTTGTGGCTGCAGAGACATGCTTATCTCAATGCAAAGATAACCCACAGAACATATAGTAAGGCAGATTTAGCTACTTAATTACTTTTCCTCATTTGTCCCTTCACAAATCCTCAGTGAGAATGAAATGTTCTCTGCCTTGAGTTACAATTCTTCCTCTCCAGTTTTGCATCATATCACAGGGGATTTTCCAGTTCTTTTTGTGTTTTCTTGCCTTTGGTCCCAGTAATCAAAGACTATTGAAGTCTCCAGTAAGGGGCATAAAATTTCAAATACATGAGAAATGTATTACTGTGCCTTAGCTCTTTGCTACAACTATGTGCATGTATAATGTGTTCCCACTGGATTTACTCTTTAATATTTGTGTTCACAGAAAAAAGAAATATAGCAACTGCATTTCTTCATTTGTAACCTTTGAAGTGTTCAGCTTTATGCCTGTATTGATGCTGAGTGTCCAAAAATGCAGACAAGGATTTGGTTGCTTGCAAAATAAGGGGACCTTTTTTGAGTCCCCAGAACACCAGATTACAAGATACACTTACCTGCCTGAGGGGCTGCAGAACCAGATTAATTCTGTACCTGAGTTAGCCTGTTGCCAAAATAACTCAACCTACCTTACTGTATTATTCCCTTAGAATGAAGGGGAGAGAGTGGTGGCGAAGCTTGTTTATAGACCAGCCTAACATACGCCACTTAATGGGAGAAACAGGCACACATAACCCCATCTCAGTCATTCCATCAACATGAAATTGCATCCATAATATCCTTCAGCCACTCAGCTTCTCGTGGTTTTGCAAAATAGCAAGATTGTTGTGTTTTTTTTTTCCAGAAACCTATGCCAACATCTGTTCTGTAAAAGTAATTTTTCATTTTTTGTCCTCTTAATTGCTTTTGTTGCTCTTCTGAGCCCTAGCAACCCAAAGGAACAACTAGCTTAACTGAGCTTTCAAAGCTAAAAACAAATGAGTGCAGGGATCCTGCAGCGGCTTCTCCAGCTTCATTTTAAATATATTGCAGAATGGCTTTCAAACCTCATCTTGCCTTCCCAGGCTTCTCAGAAGACCTGCTTACCTGTGTCTATCAAATTCTGGGGAGAGAGGTAATACAGATGGCAAAGAAGACAATAAAGGTAAGATGCAGGAAAAAAGGGCAAGGAAATGAGATCCAGGAGGGAAAGGGCAGACAAAGCCTGTATCAAGAGAGATATTCCTTTAAGCAACTGAACTCAAGTTTTGGGATTAAATACTGCAAAATCATGTCCATATCTTTTATCTTCTAGCCATCTAGATAACAACTGACACAGGTGACAGTCCCCTTCCCTAGCCTCTGGTATCTCCACAGTAAATTGTTGACCTGCTTTCCTGATAGTCCTTTAAAATGGAAAGGTATCATTTATGAAGAGATATAGGCAACATTTTTCAAGTAACATTTTTTTTCCCCCAAAATAATTATACACTATGGCTTTGTTACAGAACATGGATTGATATGAGAATAGGCAATTTGCAAACACATCTGCTCATGATTCATGCTGATCCCAGGCTTCAGGACAAGATGAGGGAACATGAGAAGTACTATGTCCAGCCTTCCTAATCAATTGTCTGTGCAATGGCAGCAATTATTTGCTTGTCAGACTTACACATGAATAAGGCATGATGGTGAGACACTCCAGATCCCCCCGGCTCTCTCTCTGTGAAGTATGAGAAACCTGTTCTTGAGTGCTAATACAGTTTACCCAGTCAGTTCACAAGCAGGGATTCTGGAGTCAGGAAAGACTTTAGAAGGGATGCAGATGGTTTAAGATTAAGAGGCTGAGCTGTCAAGAAGGGCAGCATTGAAGAAAAAGTCATGAATTTTCATGCAAGTTAAAAACATGACTGGAGCTCCAATTTTCTGGGATCTATTGAGACCTGATGACTGACCTAGCCTCTTTCTCCTTGCATGTGTGCAGGTTTCCAGTGGTATAATTCCTGTTATACCACTTACCTGTATTACAGGCATGATGAAGGTCTTTAAATATTTGGAAGGAAAGTATCTAATGTGTGCCAAAAGTTATCATTATTAGAGGCAATTAGACATTGCAGATAAAACTTGCCTTTCTCCTTTGAACAAGGTCCCTGGAAGTGCTCTGCAGTTGTGTCCAACTCACAAAAAGACCAGCTCCATGGCCTATCATTTCAGCTGCTCTATAGCAGCTTTGAGGTTAAGGCACTCCAGAGCTATTTCTTATCTCTCTGCCACTGACCTCTCCTGACAAAACACAAATTTCTCTGTATTTTAGCTCCTGATTTATGGAATGGATATATTCCTAACAGTCACATACAAAGGTTAGCCCATCTATGACGTCTTCACACAGTCCATATTCTACTTTGGGGAAAAACAATTCTGGCCTAAACAATTTCTTGTAAGGCAGGAGAAATAGATTCTTGACCTGTTGCTCCTGTCCAGGACCTGCATTCCCCACTACTGACACAGATGGTATCTGTATCTAAAATTTCATGAGTGTGTTAGAAAAAAGCCGAACAAGACTAACACATACCAGAGACTGAAGTAATATGCACGATTATCTTGTTGGAAAAGAAAAAATAAACACAGCTATCTGAATAAAACCAGAACTTACAATACTTAGATAGGAGGCATACCAATTTTTATTTGAATGAGTTACCAATCTGGTGCTCGTATATCTACTTAAGCTGTCAAAACATTATATGTCGTGGAATATATTATATATGTTAGATGGGTCATATTTAGGCCACTTCCTTCCCACATACAAAATTGGAGGTGATTAAGTAGGGTACAGATTTTAAGTTTGTTCATGGCCTCCCATAATCCTACTCTCAACAAGTCCTGTAGTAGGAGCCAAAAGGCGAACAGAAGGAATCAGAAGGAAAAATTTATGGGTTTTGTTATTATTGCCTATCAGCCTGATGTTCTCAATGCTTTCCTCTGACAGAAGTCCTTAAACATCCAGGCATGATATGGGGCAGATTACTTCATCATTTGACCATGTCTCACACTCTCCAGCTGCTGCCTGAGATTCTTAGGCACTTACTACACATTGCCACATTCTCTCTGCCATTCTGTCACTGAACACACCAGAAGTATTAGATTGACCTGATCTTCTGTTCTCTATTCTGCAGACCAGCTGGGTCTTGTACACAAGGCTGTGGAAAAGGGAGGAAAATAGGATGCGGTGAAGAAGATGCAAATTACATCTCATTAGGTCTAAACATCGAAAACAAGAACATAAGAAATACTTTACTGTGCTGGATCAGTATTCTGCCTCCACCAGTGGCAGTAGGAGATGATGTTCAGGGACAGCATGCACGCTGGGCCACTGTCTCCCTGCTCCTCCTCCTGTGTCCACAGTCACTGATTAAGGAATTCCTGTTTATTTTCTTCAATATACAATTGGACTGGTTTTCCAGGCGTTCGTAATTACTTTTATTCTCTGCTGAAACTACCTGTCTCAAAAATTAATGGCCACAAATTTCAGAACTCGATTGCCTGCAGTGTGAAAAAATAGATACCTTTTTCTGTTTTAAACCCATTTTCCACTAGTTTTAATGGATCACTCCTATATTTAATACTGCAGGATGACTTCTTGTGATGTAAAGATCAAAATACTAAGTCCAACATGTGAGTACAAGATTTTACATTGCAGCAAAATTATGCTTTCTGTTATGTTCTCAGTGCCCCTTCTGATGGAAGCCTGAGCTGTTTTTGGCCTTTTGACTGATATTGTATCTTAAGCTTTGGTGATGACTGCTAGCTCTATTCCCTGAGGAGTAATGGCCAATTTCAAGTTCAGCATTCCATAAGCACAGTTCAGACTCTATTTCCCCAACGTTAATTATTTTTTAAAAATTATTATTATTTTTTATATAATGAAGCTAATTTGTCACTTTTTTGTCCACTGACTCAGTTTTGTGAAGTTTTACTGAAGCAGGGGGGATTGGAACTTGATGATCTTTAAGGTCGCTTCCAACCTTAATGATTTTATGATTCTATGATAAAAACAGGTCTACCAAAAGGCACATTCCTCAACTGCAACTGCAACGTTCAACTGTGAGATCACTCATGTGACTGGAGCAGTTCCAGCACAAAAGGCATTTTGCAGATACCCTGCAAAGAGGTGACTGAGCACACAGGAGCATCTGTCCTTCTTGAGCAAAATTTCAGGTGCTGGGAGAGACAGAAGATGAAATAGCTGCATGCTTGAAAGGATTGCCTATTTGCATTGATGGTAAGTGTTCTTCAGACAGTTCTGGAGCTACTAAAATATAAAATGTTTGCATTTGAGTGGTTATGATTCCATCTTTAGGATCAAAAAAGGGAAAGAATTTCCTTGCCTGAACAGCTACAAGAATTTTGCACCTAGTGAAGAGTTCACCTAGCTTCACCTTCACTGGCTTCTGTGTGCACTGACAACTGGTCTGTCAGATCCACTGATCATTCAGTTTGTTTGTTCAGTCCTTTGAGATCCATCTTTTATGTCATGGTATTCTTATCTACAGGGACTTCAGAAAAACCAGTTCCCCTGCCATGTCCATGAGGAGCCAGAGCACAGAAAGGCAAATGAATAATACTTTGCATCTTATCATGGATTTAACTAACATTGTAGTGCAGCATCAGGCAGGCAAATTGATTTAAACTGTAATGACAGAGCCAGATTACCTCACTGTGTTCAGTATAGGAGCCAAAATAGTAGTACACAAGCCAGTTGTGTTGATGGGCTATGCTATATTTGCTGCATGAACCTTGCTTGCCTTTATCCATGCTTTGTTTCCAAAGCTTGGACTGAAATGAATTGCTTCAGGAACCAACATGTTTTGCAAGCAATCTTTCAGTCTTCAGCAATGCATGTGAAAGACTTTCAATCTTCTAATGCTCTCCTACAATGTGAAAATTATTCATGGTGTTTAATTTTTAAAAATCCACCACTATAAGATAGAAGACAGATCATATATTCTGCCTCAGGTGGCCACTTGTAGAATCTCTCTTCCAGGATGACTTAACCCGTACTACAAATTAGCATTCTCTAAAAAAATTTGTTCTTTTTCCCCTTATAGCCTTTCTCTTCATGCCAGAAGCTTCCACTTAAACCTTTCTCAGCAGGACTACCACCTGCTTCCAGGGCAAGGCCTCTCAGGCAAACACTATCAGCATCTTACAAGACAGCAATAGCCAAATCTTAATTGCTGACCGTGACATACAGGGAGAAGCTGAGAGAGCTGAGATTGTTGACCCTGGGAAAGAGATGGCTCAGAGGGATCTTCTGTAATTATGATGGCGGGGAGCAACGAAGACAGAGCCAGACTTCTCAGTAGTGCTCAGTGAAAGAACAAGAGGACACACTGAAATACAGGAAACTTAGTTTAATCATAAGAAGAAAAAAAAATCAGTGTAAGGCTGGTATAACACTGCAACAGGTTTTCGAGGCAGATTGTGGAGTTGCTGTTCTTGGACATAATTGAAAACCCAATAGGACATGGCCCTGAGCAACCTGTTTTAGCTATTTTAGCTGACACTGCTCTAAGCAGAGAGAACTGGACTAACAGTCACCAGAGATCCCTTCCAACCTCAATCCTTGTCTGAGATTGTGTGAACATCCACAAGCTTGAAATTATTAAAACCATTGCTCTGATTTATGGCGGATTTATCACAGAATATATGAGAGTTTGAATGTAACTCTCAAGCATGTGTGTTTGGGATAGGATGGGTTTATATCTAGAAAACTCAGGAGAAGAAGAGCAATAAACTAAAAAGACACATGTACAATGTATATTTGGACATGTGGTTCTGCCATGTGCTGTAAGGCCGACTGCCCACTGGGAAGTGAAAGGCAAAATCCCCCACAATCAACATAATAACAATTAAAGACTGTGTCTCAGAAAGCAACTTGCATATATATATTTGCCAACAGATTTTAGTGAAAGCTGCTTAAAGACTCTGCTGAATCAGGACTAAAGTCCACCAATACTAACAGACACTTCACCTCTATGGGGTGACCTACTTAATTACACTGATACCTTTTTAGAGATTTATTCTTCTCCTGAGGTATGCATTTTTCCCTGGTGTTTTAGGAAAGCCTATGACAGACATTATGATGTGTTAAGTGAACTGCTAAAGATTCTGAATAGTCCCAGATAACAAAGAGCACTTTTTCTTCAGTGTGCTTTAGAGAAGTAAATATATCTGGAAATTTAAAAGCACCAGTTGAAGTGTTTATGAAGTTGTACATGAGCTATTTGGTTGTAACAATGCTTAACTGTAATTTAGTGGTCTTATTTGCAATTTTTTTGGTCTTGTTTATGACTTGTTTTTTTTATGGGACTAGGCAATTTACTGTGCTGTGCCACCACAGGTTAAAGCATCTTGCTACAAACTACTTTTTGTTGTTTCATATGGCACCTGAGCTTCTTAGTTCAAAGAATCATTTTGCACAAGGATGAGCACAGACAATTATCATTCAGGCTCATTCCCTCGTCTTGAAATAACATAGAGGTTTTAGGCCAAAAGAAGGCCATTTGTGGAGACTTTATTTGCCTAAACAAATCCATTAGCTATTCGTATCCAGAAGAATTCAAAGATGCAACTGCAGGACAAATATTGCTAATAAAAATACCAGAGCTTACTTCTCCCATCAGATAGTGCTGAAAACAGTTGTCTTTCTAGCATGACCAAGCGTAGATGAGCTCAGCACCTGTTGTAGCTAAGTGTGTTAACTATGTTTTTCTAAAGCAGGTGTTGAACTCCCTTGACCTTATTTGCATCAGCTGAACAAATGGACAACTGTTTTTCCTCAACAAAGAGCACGTGTGTCATCTTGACATACAGTAGTTTCTGTGGTTAGAGAAAGCCTAAAAGTAAACTTTCAAGTTTGCAGCTTAATAATTTCAATCAAGTGGAAATCAGCCCTGAATTAAACTCCATCTTCAAGCTAAATTTGGAGAACTAAACTTTAAAAGGTTTGTGATTCATTTAGATGATGCCTCTTACAAGGTCACCAGCTCTTATTCTCTCTATTCAGCTTTCTGTCAGTCATCTGGAAACTCATAGCTGACCTCTCCCTTAAATATCTCCAGATGCACTTGTTTTTGAACTTCAGCTACTTCTGAAAGCATTGGGACCCTAACCTCTGTAATACCATTCAGCACAGGGCTATTGCTTTCTGTAAGATTTGTTTCTTAGACATGTTTCCTTACTTCATACCAGTTCCTCCAGGAAGGGTAAGTGAATTTGTCCTGTTCTGTAATGTGTTGGTAGGGTGATAATCATATAACAACAAGTTTTATCTAAATACATATTTTCCTTCTGATTTAGGCCTTCTTTCCTCCTAAATTATGATTGTGCTACCTTTCTTCCAGAGGGAAACATACCATTCTATATAATGGTTGTCCATGGAAGTCAATAACTGTAGTTCATAAGGCTTTGTGCTTTTACATTTTGCGATTTTTAGATTCTTGGTTCAGTGGACCAAATAGCTACACCTTCTATTTAGAGAGTATCAAGTTGTATTGGAAAAAAACCCCAACCAAACAAAAAACATTTGAAAAGTCTACAGGTATATATAATAATGAAATAATTATGTTTTAACCTTTTTTTCAAATCATAAACCAAAACATTAGCATTTATAGGCAAGTATGAGATTAGAAGAACTGCAAAGTGTACAGCAGTGTATAATAATGTTCACATACAGACATAATGAAATATATAGTTAAACAGAAATGTTTCTGAGATAGTAAAAGAATAGAAATTCCGTTGCCAATGCAAATAGTATATTACTGAGTAAAACTAATTAATTATGTATTTTTAAATTCTTATTCTTGTGATTTGGTATTCTCCCTCCTCCTAACTTGCCACTTGATATCCAGAAATAAAGTAATCTTAATTTCTTTGTTTAATTTAATAAATGCCTGCTGTGAGCCATATCTGAATTTGCTTCATTCAGAAAAGACATTAGAATGAGCAGGGAATTACTGTTTTATTTTTCAGTAAAAAAGGGGATATCAAATTAGTTCAGTGTATTGGCTGTTTGTTCCTGGGACTTTTCAATATGTTCATCATGTGAAAAAATGAAATTATTTCCTACTTTTTCTATGTTCAGAAACAAAGGGAAGAAAACTATGTTATAGTTTGCATACTAAAGTGGAATTTAGGACATCAACATAACATGTGCAAAATCAATGTCTGTTTGCCTTTAGTGTTAACGTTCATGGATCAACAAGGTCCTGCACCTGGGTCAGGGGAAACCCAAGCACAAATACAGGCTGAGTGGAGAATGGATCGAAAACAATCCAGAGGAGAAGGACCTGGGAGTGATGGCAGACAGGAAGCTCAACATTAGCCAGCAGCGTACGCTTGCAGCCCAGAGAGCCAACAGTGTCCTGGGGCATATCAAAAGAAGTGTGGCCAGCCAGTCAAGAGAGGTGATTCTCCCCCTTTACTTGGCTATTTTGAGACCCCACCTAGAGTACTGTGTCCAATTCTTGATCCCCCAAAATAAGAAGGACATGGAGCTCATGAAGAAATTCCTGAAAAGGGCCACGAAGATGACCCAAGGGCTGGAGCACCTCTCCTGTAAGGACAGGCTGAGATAGTTTGGAATGTTCAGCCTAGAGAAGAGAGGCTCCAGTGGGACCTCATAGCAGCCTTCTACTACCTGAAAGGGCATACAGGAAATCTGGGGAGGGACTTTTTACAAGGGCTTGTAGTGAAAGAACAAGGGGTAATAGATCAAAACAGGAAGAGGGCAGATTTAGGTTAGACATTAGGAGGAAATTCTTCAGTGTGCGGGTAGTGAAATGCTGGAGCAGGTTGCCAAGGGAAGTTGTGGATGTCCCCTCCCTAACAGTGCTGAAGGGCAGGTTGGATGGGGCTCTGAGCAACCTGATCTACTGTAAGGTGTCCCTGCCTACGCAGGGTGTTGGAACTAGATGATCTTTAAGGTCACTTCCAATCCAAACCATTCCATTATTCTATGATTCTAGATCTGGAAAAGTTTACTAAGCATTCCCAAAGAGATACATATTTCTCCTGCTTTTGCCCATTTTTTTACTTTCTGTCATAAAAACTGTTTCAGAAGGGAGTTGGTTTCTATCTCATGATATAAAAGTAATTGTGAGTAATTACTTTTAAATGAAAATGTAAAAACATAAATAGATTACAAAAGAAAAGCAATGTATGTGTTAATGTGGTGGATGCGGGCAGTTTGTCATGCAAATGAGATTGTTTTTTTCCTCTGTAGGTATTCTCTTTTTCAAGGACTTGGCTGTTTTTACATTCACATTGTGGATTTGTACGCTTACACACTATACATCATGGTCTTCCTCCCCTGCTGCAGGAGTAGGGCTGCTGCACTGTTTCCAAAACCTGTAGTCTGAACATTCCCCCTCCTTGTCCTCTCCTTCTTATGTGGGCAGCTTACTTGGTCCTATCATTGCTACCAGACCTTCTCAGTTCAGGTTCACCACCTGCATTCCTGAACAGCAGCACCTAATACATGATGTTTTAGTTGACAGTAGTAGAAAGGATTGTATTTATATATTCCTACAAAGCCAACTTGACCTCATGTTCTGTTTGATCCATTTTTGCCATGAAAACACCTAACTTGTGGTTAAGTGAGGTGGAACAGCAGAGCCACCAGCACAGGCAAGAAGTAGTCAGACAACCATTTTAGTAAGCAGTTTTCACAGTAAGAAGATACTCTGGCTTTTCTTGTTCCGCTACAGTGGAATTCACTGATGTGTCAGTTAGGGTCTCTGCCAGATAGTGGTCCCAGTCCTTGGAAGACATGAACCTGTTCCTGACAGGTCAACACAGAGCTCCCTTCTTCACTTCAGTGAAAACAGCCCTTTTTTTTCTGACAAAGTCACAGAATCATGAGAGTCATGCATACGCCTCCTGTTGGGTATCTCTCTGAGACACTAAGTCCCATTTAGTTGGAAAATTAATATATTATTTTTTTTTCTGACTAAGCCACTCTTACATGTTCTATATAATCCAAGACTTTTTTTTAAAAAAACCTACACAGGATGAAAAACACCCCAATTTTTTCCTGTCTTTTGAAATTTGTGGCTCAAGGCTCGTAACGGGTCAGTTATCTCCACACAGAGACTGTCTTAGTGAGTCACAGATGACATTTAAACCTGGTAAGCATCAGTAAGGCAGGGCAGCACAGTATGATCTGAACATTTATTACAGCTCAGATGGTACTAGTGACCTCTCTTGCAGGATCTTTTAATCTCTGCAAATTGCAAAGCTGCCATCTGGACTCCATTCACCCTCACTGTAACAGCACTACACAAACACAGATACTTTTAGGCACAAGACTGCTCTGTCATGAAAAAAAGAATCCTTCTGTCTTGATCCATTTAAAGGACACCAGGGCAGTTCTCCCGCTATGCAGTGGTATGCTGGAGGTACTGCCTGAAGTCACATACTGTGTGGAAACATGTATAAATAAGCACTCAAAATAAAAAGAGAGTTTACTGGTAACTGGGATTCTTTCAATTTCTGTTGTCTATGGGTATGCTTGCAGCTTCCTCCCCATCTTCTGTCTCCTGGGTCCCTTAAAAATGTGCAGGATTTATGAAGCCAAGAAGAGCAGCCTGTGGTCACTGCACCACTTACATTCATAGCCTTGTTTTCTGGGGAAGACAGCTGAGGGGGTGGAGGCACTGAGCACTGCTGCAGGTGGTGTCCAAGCAAAAAGCCCCACTCTGCTGTCCCAAGAAGCACACCCACCATGTACCCTGAGGAAGTCCAGCTATTGGTGAGCAGCTCCCTTTTTCTGGAAAAAGAGCCCAGTGTCAGGATGCTGATGTTGTGAACACCCCAGCAGTGGTCCTCAGGGTGCTGCACTGCTGCCAGAAGTGCTCATAGAATGATTGCAAGATGTGATCGGGCTTTCTCCATCAGGATAGTCATCAATACAATAGCAAATCACCTTGCTGCTTGCCAGCCTCTTTACAGCTCTGTGGTCTGAAATTGCTCAGGTCTGACTGTATGAAGCTTCACTTGACTTTCATCTTCTGCTATACCATTTTGTTCTATTACAGCATTATTCCCAGCCAGAAGTTTTGTGTTGAGCTTGCATTGAGTATTTCTTTCAGTAGTACATTTAATGAACATTAGCAACCTTTGAACTAAAGATTTACGTAAATAGTAGGTACAAGAGTACTTTGGAAAATACAAGGCAAATAATTACTTACAAGGAGAACAGATAGAATTCTGCCCCAAACCAAAGTAAGTGGGAAATTAAACATTTGAAACGGAGTCCTCTAGAAAATATACAACAATAAGTATTTGCTTTATTAGTATTGCATAAAAGGCTTATAAAGTAAGCCTCTGTCAGAAGCTCAGCTAGTACAAATGCTGGGCTGCAGCGATTTAATTTTCTGGAGCATGACTATGAGTTTAGGGGGGGAAGAGAACATTTTCCATGTACTAACCTACACAACTCCTGCTACTCCAGCAATTTAAACCAATAGAGCACCTGGCCCCTACCAAGTCTCCATCTTATTAGAAACACATTGACTCGGATGGCTGCTTGGGAAGCCAAGAACCACATTCATCACTGGAATATCTCATCTAACATCAGTGAGATCAGAATTTGGCTGTAGTCCTCCAAACCACTCACCATTTTTACACAGGAACTATGTGAAAATTAACTTTGAATGCTACACTAATTCTTCTGTATTCAGAGAAGGACACTGAATGTTTCTCTGTGTTCAGAACTTCTCTTAATAACATCCTTAAGCAGCTATCTCCAAGTGAAAAGCCTTTTGTTCACTGGTGTAGAAGAAGGAAGATTTAGAGCTGCTTCTCATACAGCCTTAGGATGAAAATAGCACTTGTGGCACCGAGTATCACAAGCAGCACGGAATTGCTGGGCCAGGCAGGAAATGTGCTACTTAAGAACTAAGACTCAGGAGACACACGCAAGACACTTTTCTCCTAAAATATCTAAGATTATGGCAACATCCAGTATTTCTTAGTGGCAGTGGAACTTTTACTTTGTATCAGCAGACAGGGCTTGGCCTTTGCACCACATGCTGTCAGGAATATTATAGCCTAGAGAATAGCCTGGCTTCTTTTCATTGAAGAATAGAAACTTGCTTATATTATTCAATTTGTGTGTTCTGATTTTGGTTTGGTTTTGGCTGCTGAATACAGTATGAAGACAGAATAAATTTTGTTTAATGGACTGAAAATGTACAAAATAAGGCACAACAGAAGAGATAGTTGTATAGACACTGATTGGCTACTTTTTTTCTTAATCTGGAGATCTTTCAGAGAATTTTTATCATTTTTAAGAACAGCTTTAAAATGAAGCAAGGAATTCTGTTAGAAGACTTTTTACAGTTACATTTTCTTTTTAGATGGATTTTTGGATTAAAATTATTTTTGTACTCATAACACTGAAATGGTGTTTTGTTAATTCTCTATGGCATCAAAGTGCCCATAGTGTATAATTTGTCTCCTACACTATGGCAAAATTCTATTTATGCATCAGTGCTTTCAGTCACAGACCTTATTTTTAATACCTGGTTCAGATGTGTGTTAGGTGTTTGCACTTTGAAGAGGTGGCTCTGACAAAAAATGGTCATAGCTTAATTTTCAAACTGAACTTCTCTTTGAAAATCAAGGTCTTCTTAGTGCCTTGAATTCAGCTAATTAGTCAACTTTTACAAATTTAGGCTAATACTCCCAAGAAATTACATCAGAGATTTCTATCAAATGCTAGATGAAACCACAAATGCTGGACACCTTCTTATTGTGCCTGTGTTTATGCATGTGTATGCATGCATAATTTTTTCACTTCTGCAAAAACTACTAAACTTTTAATAATAAAGCTTCCCTTGCTACTTAATAATTTTTTTCATCTCATTGATTGGGAGCTATAATTTCAGGGAACTCTGAACAAATTGACTTTTACATATTAACAAAAAATCAGCTTTCTGGAATAATTCTTTCTTGATAAGAACTGTTTGGAAACTAGTTTTTTGTCTCATAAATAATAGACTTTTAATTAACCTGTCTTTTCACTGGCCTTTTTTAAAAAGAAAAAATAAAGAAAACAAGAACTCACTGCTAGAATTGATTATGTTATTTATTACAGAGCTTTTAACATTTTCATAAATGGTTGACTAATGACACAAAGAATTAGATCCTGCACTCTTACTTGAGCTTGTTCTAATTATCATATCTGTAAATGATTAGCACATTTATAGAATAGGAAAAAGTGGAATTTTCTCTGGTTTTCCATACAAATTATGCCCAGAACATGTTCTTTGGCATCCTGAAAATGAAAACAGTACAAAAATGCATTTCTTAATATGAAATAGTAATCTAAATTGAAAGGCATTTTGTTTAGTCTTATGCGGGGGGAGAGAAGATGGGCTGCTCCCCACATTTCACCCCATGGCTTTTAGGGCTGCAATTATGTGGTGTCCTTAATGTCCATTAGTATATATGTGGGAACCAGGCTCTTGTCCAAACCTTTTCCTCACATTAGATCCTTCCCCTCCTCAGGTGTAAAAACAAAAAAAATGTAAAAAATACAGATAAAGTATAATAATTCATAATGACAAACAAGGAAACAATTCCCAAACATAATATTCAAGGATATATGTTCACTCTCTGGGGTTTATATTCTGATTTTTAGTGACTGCCAAGTATCTTTATAGATGACTGACTGGTGAGTTCTCTGCCCAGCATTCAGGAGTATAAGCATTAGAAATATGTAATTCTGTAACATTACAGAGATGGGATTTTGCCAATAAGACATGAACATGAATTGCAAATAAGAAAAAAGATTTTTTACCTTGTCCTCTGAAGAGTGTAACTTCTTATGAACCTCCTCCTTCCCCACCATGTGCTACCCTACACAGGAGGAAACAATCTATAATAAAGCCCAAAGCAGTCTTACCTTGTCTAAATGGTGGAGATCTGGAGCAATCCCCATTGCTTCCTTCTCCAGGCATTTATTTATGAATTTGGAAATGGAAAAATGACAGATTTAAGTAGTTCAACAATTGCTTTGAAAGCATGCATCTCGTTAATGCACTAAATACACTGCCCATATCTCACAAGGCAGTCATTTGAAAAAGCCATCCACATGTATACAGCCAAAACGTTTTCAAAAGAAGAAGCAGTAAAATCTCACTTTCAGTGCAGAAGTTGCACTAATACAGAAACAGGTGCTAATTTGTACTCAGATATTACGAGTCTGACTGCTAGTGGCATCAACAGTCTTAGATCACAGCCAAGAAGAAAAAGTAAAGTTTGCTTATCTTCGAGGTCTACTCTTTAAAATATATGCAAAATATCTCAGGTACTTATTCACAGATTTAGGTGAATATGTCCTTCGAATATTTCCTTTGGGGGGCTACTAGCAAAAGCACTTCTTATGAAACATTAGAGGAGATTCGATACTGTAGCACTGAGGAGGAGCTGACATAACCTTCTTTGGTACTATGATAAGATATTGCTTTGCATATTATTAAATTTTAACATCTAAGCGCCCCCCCCCCCCCTTCCCTGAGATGGGGTACATGTTATCTTTATG
>NW_009954497.1:263912-267589 GCF_000747805.2 Chaetura pelagica
TTAAAACTGAGCCCCCCCCCCCCCCCCCTTACCTGAGATGAGGTACATGTTATCTGTATGTAATGCACATGACAAATACTGAGCAAGATCAATTGCAGAAGTCTCAGTTGGTACTAAGTCTATTAGCTTAGTGAAACTATGAGATATGTAAATGTTGAGGCTAATCCGTAACAGAAATATATTTTACAATTTTAGCATTTCATTATGCCCTAATTTGAAAAAAACAACCAAACCCAACATTATAGTGTCTCTCAGTTTATATCTACAATTGTACTTGACCTAAGGTCTGATAGAAAGCAAGTTTTTTTTTAAAGGTAGTAACAAAAAATATTCCTTATAGTTAGAAATCAGGAAATCAAATCAGCATGCGTGTACACGGATGAGAACACAGAAGTCTTTATCTTTCCTAAATTGAGTGGGGAAAGGCTCAAATGAAGAGTGAAGTAATTTTGGCAATTTGATGAAAGCAGCCTGATCTGTCAGAGGCAATGTCCTCATCAGAAATAACACTGGAGGGATAATTCATAAGAAACGGATATCCACAAAAAGTTGGAAAAGATCAGCAAAGCAAATAAGGAATTGAAATTCTGCCATGTCTTTATCACTTGCTTATATATGGATTGAAACTATTTACTGCAAAAACAGTTACGTCTATATGTTGCAGAGGAGCACAGACTGCTTTATTTTCATGTTATCCCATTTTAACTTATAAAAAATATCCATCAGGATATCACTTCAGTATGTACAAAATAAAGTACTAACAGCAGGACTTCATGGTTTGGAGTCCTGGAGTTTGCAGGTTCCATTAATTTTTTTTGTGGGTTGACAAAACAGAGTGGTGTGGAGTATCTTCTAAGAACAGAGAGCCTCCTCAGACTCCATTCTGTCACTCTCCCTACCAACTGTCCAGTACCTTTCATTAGTTTAAAGCCAACTAACTGTGATTTTAATGTTAAGAAAAGCACACATACAGAATGTTCAAGCACATTTCTTTCCCTGTTTCTGCTGGCAAGATCTGCAATGGCATTTCGCAATTATGGTGTGTTTCTCCTTGCTAAAAAAAAAACAAAGTATTGCTGCTGCACAATGACACTTGTGTGTAAATGGCCATCAGAAAAGAAGACAAAAATTAACCTGTATGAGCAGCTGTTAAAATTGTCCTTTGGCATTCAGGGGTTGATTATTTGCTGTTCCTCAGGGAAATGTCATCCTGTTGTCAGGCCTTTTCATTACTCCTATACACCATTCCCAAAAGTTTCCTTTTGGATGAGGTGTACACCAAGGTTGCTGCAGTGATGAAATCTGACTACAAGGTACCTCTGCAAGAGAGTTTGCAGCCCTGCTCATTGGGCACTGACTGACACTATGGAAAATTTCTGGTGCACATGATCAGGCTTTCACCACTCACATCTTTGTGACTAAAGGTGCTACTCTTTGTGGACTAAGTTTTTTCAACTAATTTTCCTACAGCTGCTGTATATAAAATGCTAGGAATAGAATTTTCTTACCAGGGAAAAAAATACCTGACTGAAGTGAAAAAATGCTGAAAAGGAATTTGCTCCAATTTTCTCCCCTCTCAGTGTATATACAGAGTATTAATCTTCAGACAAAGGATGATAACTGGTGTAAGCAGGCATGCACTACAATCAACAGTGATTTAATTCCATTCCAGTTCTAATGTTTAAAAACATTATCCCTTCCAAGTATCATTAATCAAGTCTCTGTTTAGGAAATACCAAATTAGTTTCTGTTGCTAAGTGGCCATCAGTAGACTTTTATATTTAGGGGGAATATTGCACCACTCTTTTTTTTTTTTTTTTTTTTTTTTTTTCCTGCGTTTTTGTGTAGACTTTTATATTTAGGGGGAATATTGCACCACTTTTTTTTTTTTTTTTTTTTTTTTTTTCCCTGTCATATTTGGTTGTTGGTTATTAACTTTTCAATAGGAATGTTACAAAAGGCTTGTTCAGCGTATCTCTATCTTCAGACTTGAGACAGAAGGAAACCATCTGCAGAGTGTAAAGCATCCCTGGCATGACCGTGATCTTACAGGCAGCTGCTGTCCCATCCATAAAACAGGGAGCTGATTTCAGTGCTTGCGATTTCCTTCTCAATTATTTGAAGTTAATGTGATTCAGACAAGTGTCTGGGGTTATTTTGGCATGTAAGTAATCTAATTAAGGTTTGATCACTAACTTTGTGGTTTACTAAATAGTTTAGTGGGAAAACATAAATGTGTTCCATGCCTGGAAAGAATGAATAACAACAAGACATGATTCTTTAGTTAGGAATTAAATTACTTAAATCTACCTTGAGTTACCTCCCTGAGTTCAGCATGGCTTGGTAAGGAGCAAAGGGGAAATCTGAGCCTGTTTTCCCTCTAGCCGAATTTATCAGTCATATACTTACAATAAATATATAGTAATTTTCTTCAATTGGTCATTTTACAGCTTACTTTTGATAGATAATATTACTAAATTTGGATAGATCAGGTTGCAGGCAACTTTGCTGCACATTTTGTAGCTTCTGACATAATAAGTGTCCTACAATGATTATCAAGTGCTTGCACAATTGGAGGAATATTGGATTACATACAGAGAGAGCATGATAATTTGAAAGTGTGGTTCTGTGTAAGAATGGTACAAAACTCCATGAATATTTCAAGGATTTTGTTAAGATGAGTGAAATAAACATATCTGAGCAGCTGGTTAACTGCTTCATGAAATGGCTGCTCCATTAAACTGATCTGAAATTACACCAAATTTCTTCAAATATGTCTGGCACCTGTTTCAAGATACTGCATTTTTTGCAGCCTGATCATAATGTTGAGGACACAGGTGTGTCCATATGAAGCAACAGAACACAAACTGGTGTGTGTCCAGGTAAGTTTGGTGAATGGTTTCCTGGAGGAGTGGTTTGCTGTGGAAAGGTTCAGAGAAACCAAGTGCCAGTCACTACATCACTAATCTAAAGCTGATGAGAAGGGAAAATGGAATTTTTCTAATACATTTGCATGTATATCTAATACATTTTACATTTTTCTAATACATATTGATCCTTCCATGTATTTGTGCATGACTAGGTCATCTCTGGAGGAATTAACATGGGCAACTGGAAGAGGATTATCTTTGCAGCAGCATGCACTACAGTAACAGAAGTTACTCTGCTGTTTCTGTAATTTGCAAACAATGTACAATCTTTTGCAAAATGAAAGCATAGATGAGCAATTGATCATCTTATCTCTTTTTCCTACCTTGATGGCTTAAGACAAGAAAGTCTTGGGGGGGGGGCTTATATTGGGTTTGGAACTGTTTTATTTTTATTATTTTTGTATATGCTTCTCATCTACATTAGAGCATCCTTTCTCATCTATTTTTCTTTATGTCCCAATGTCTTCACATCCTTTCTTTTCCTTATATTTCCCCATTTTCCTTATTCTGTGTTTCAATTTCTTTCTGTTTTCACCAAGTTACTTCAAGTCTCAAGTAAACTCCCCCTTCCTTACACATTCCTCATATTTAGTGACTTTTATCTCAGTCTCTAACCTCTCCTAGCTGTCTTTACTTCCTCTATAATGGTTTTCTATTACACTACTTCTAACCTTGCTTTCACAACCCTCTTACTCTGTCTTTTGTTCCTTGTTTTACTGTCTTTGAACTGCGCCCCGCCCCCCCCCC
>NW_009954497.1:267806-275707 GCF_000747805.2 Chaetura pelagica
CCCCCCCCCTTCCTACCCTGTCATCACAGGGTAGAATTAGCCATGTTCTGCAGTTGGAAAAATGATTCCTTGGTTTTTGTGCTCTCAAAATATATTTAACACAACCTGCCACTTAAAACATTTGGATTTCAGTTATCCTAACAAGGCAGAGTTTTCTCAGCTGAAGAGAGCTTCAAAATATGAAGCATTTCCCTGCATTTCATGACTGCCAGAACTGTTCTTCCTTGAAGCTGCTGCTGGCTGAAGTTCCTGTTGTAACAGATCTGTGGACCATATTATGAGTAGAAAGGTCAGATAAGCACTGATACATTTTTCTAGTGTGCTTGAATATATCAGTCGTAAGGATGAGATTGTAATCTACTGAGCTAGACTTTGTGCAGTTGCCAGATACAGTGAAATTTGTTCTGTTCAAATTCAATTTCGTTCTTCTCTCTAGTTTATAATATAATCAACATTGCTTTCTTTAGCATAATCACACAGAATCAAAGCTTCCTCAAAGCTGAAGCTATTTGAAAAGAAATACAGACAGGAATCACCTGTGATGGGACCAAATATCTATTCCGAAACCATTCTTGTCAATATGATATCAAGGTAAACACACAGATCAAAACAAGAGAAAAGAAAACAAGGCAAAATAAAGTGTCTAATTCTATGGTTCTATAGTTCCTATAGTTAAAGAACATGTTAAGCCTCACTTACATCTGCAATCCAATTGAACATATGAGGAAAGGTAAGAAATGAGGTGTCTTTGCATACTTGAAGCCATGTATTTTTCCATTTTTATCAGACTGGGCAGGTACAGGCATTTGTCACTAAACCAGCAAAAAATCAGCTTTCAAGCCCTCAAAACTTTGTACTCTCAGAAGTAATGTCCTGGTTTGGCTGGGATAGGACCATAGGCCAACTGTGCCATGTGGGCTGTGAGCACTTCCAAGTCAGCCGGGGGGCTGAAGCCAGGAGGAGCAAATGTCAGGGCAGCTAGCTCAGACCAGCCAGCAGGTGTATCCTGTACCATAAATGAGAGGCTAGATATAAAGGGGGTAAATCTGCATCATTATCTTGAGGGTTGCCATTGTTGGTGGGGCTCTCAGAGGCCTGTTTTCCTGTTTGTTGGGATTGCTGTACATAGACTGGGCTGAATATAGCTTTGTGTTAGCATGACTCTTACTTTCAGCTTTGCTGTTTCATGTAATCTCTATTTGTTTAATTACAACCCCTAGGTTTGCTCTCCTTTTTTGTCCTATAGAAGGGTGCTAGGATGCTGGAAGCCCTCTTGAATGTAGCACTGGGCTTGCCTTGTAGCCTTTGTGTGTCAGACCACCAGGTAAGGGGCATGCCCATATTATGGCCATGCTATATGTTTTTTAGTTGCAAGCAATGTAGGCACTCTTTGAAAGGGACTACAATGCTTTTTCTTTCTTCTGCTTTAATGTGTTATTATTTTTTTTAATGTGTTACACATTGCTTTAATATGAATGCCAAATACTTTCAACATGACTTGTGAATCATAAAAATATGAAAACCCAATTAAGGAGTGAAGAGAATTAAGTTGGGGTATCTTTTTTTCTCTCTATATTAAGCATCTATCTATCACAATAGATGCATCCAACTGACCAAGTATTCTCTGCTCTGAAGAATGCACTTTATGTACCTCAAACTCTGATGACTAAAGAGAGTTCTTAACCTGGACATTCAGGTTTAATTATTTTTTTTTTATCACCTCCCGAGCAGCCTATTCCAGTGTTTGATTACCATTTCAGAAGTAGTGAACAAAGTTCCTTATAATATCTAGTCTAAACCTCTCCTGGTGCACCTTGAGCCCATTGGTTGTCCTATTGCTTGTTACTTGTGAGAAGAGACTGGCATGGCATTTCCACTGTTTAACAGTCTTGTTTCATGAATTGTCACTGAAGCAGCCTGCTCCAAAGCTATGTAACTGAGCTTCTGATCTCTGGGCATGAAAGAAGGGAGGTAAAATATATTTGACCTCTAGCACTTGGTGGAAGATATGAAGCCAGAATGTTGCCAAGATGCTGGCAAGATTTTTTTTGAAAAAGAGGGGGTGATGTTAGCTGCAGGGCCAAATACTGACAGGTGTCAAGAAATCTTTTTTACAGTGTCAATGTTTTTATTTCACTTTGTAAAAAATTTGCCCTCTGCTTTTCTGTGATTGGTATTATTAGAAACACATTTTCAAATTATATCAAGAATCACAGCCAAAGCTGCTTATTTCAATAAAATGTATTTCACTTAATTTTGACACACTTAATTGGGAGAGGTGTTTTATTGAAAAAGCCTCTAGAAAATCAATTCACAATAGTACACAGAAAATTCTGGGACTTAATTAGGACAGTAGTCACAAGTTTTCCTTAATGAGGTATATTTGGCCACTGTTGTAGGTTTAGATGGTGTTTAACCAGGTGTTAAATGTATGAAACATTAAACTTCAATCTTTTCATAGAAATATTGCCAAACAAAGATTTAAAGAAGACCCATAAATGTAATTCAATATTATTATTCTTGTTTCCTTTAGCACTTCATTTAATTCTGAGCCTGCTGCTCTCTTTTGTGTGGGTTTCAGTGTCAGGTCTGGGAAACACTACAGATTTACTTATATATATGTGAATGTCAACATTAAATAAAAAGATAATTTCCTGAATAAGTCAGGGAACTGGAGGGCAGCAGGTTTCCAGATCCTGGAAGGTTACATGTCATTCAATCAACATTTTAGCTCTAATATCCCAGTTTCAAGCCTGAAATTGCTTTGGAGTCCAGGTAAATGAGCAGGCCTCAATTAGTCAAAATTACTGACACACCATTCTATCAGCTTTTTCCTAATGGTAGATGTTTTGGTGTGAGGACTGGGAGTGCAGCTTTATGTGAAGGAAAGTCAGCCCAGAAATTCCTATTCTGGTACCCAAAAGACAGGGATACCTTTGTTTCCTTCCATGGGACTTTCACCAGAAACCACAGATCATGCTAGTCAGTGAAGTTCAAGGCCTTTAACCATTTTCAGTGAATTTTCCTTGAACTATGTAGTTTTAAAAGTAAAATACACTATCATAGCTTGATGTTTCCATTCAGAGATCCTACCTACACAGGAAAGGTGTTTTTCTGTACAGCCAGACATGAAGACAATTTTTGACTTCTGACCAATTTTTTTAAATTTTATTTTTAATATATTATTTGGTTTAATTAATTCATTTTGAGAACAGCTAACTGAAAAGTTGTTATAACATTTAATGTCTGTAAGGAAAGTCTGCAATTAGACTGCTGTAACTAGGCAAATAAATCCTTTGTTTTCAGCCTCACAAAGGACAGCACAATAAGTTAAAACTGGAGTTCTTGTATGTCCAGCAGCAAAAGGGGTCAAGAACACCTTTTAGGAAGATTTTTTAAATATCAGATTTTTACATAGGAGATGATTCGTCAGTTTCCTGCTAAAGTACATGAAGTTAAATCTTTTACTCTCTCTGTTCAGGACAGGTTATTTTCAAGGCATTCAGTTGTCTAAACAAAGAGAGTAGATTGTCATGAAATCACAGTGAGGTCAGTCCTCAGAAACTGTAAGAGACAGCTAGAAATAGTGTTTTAAATAACAATACAGTACTGAAGAATTGGCTCACATTTACTAGTAAGAATTTTGGCTTCTTCCTTCTTGTGTGTCTTTGGGGAAACACAGAACTTTAAAGACAACTTATTTTTCCTCCTCATCTTGATACTCTCAGCTTTACAGACTGCTTGAGCCTGCTCTAGTCGTTCAGGAGAGTGTTGGAAAGAGGAACTCCAGTTGCTTTGCAGAGCAAGGACCCTGAGAATAAATGCTTTCCTATTCAGCTGTGAGCAAAACTCAGGAAACAAGAGGACAGAGCCATCAATCATGAGATGCTTTGATATTCATCCTGCCTTGTGCAGCCTGGAAAACCTCCTGCTTGCAATAGAAGGAGAGCGAAAAAGGGAGCAAGCTTCCATGAGCTACTACGGCTGTGAGCTGTCTTCACATGCACTCGGCTTTTCTAGGGACTAAAGAAGACACTACCATTATTCCGGCCTGCTTTGACCCCACCTGGGGACAAATGTTTTGGTTTTTTTTCAGAAACTAGAGTGATCTGAGGCATTAGGCTGTAAAAGGAGATGTAGAAAGCAGCTGAAGACATCAACAGGAGACAGAGATCCACTTTCTACCCCTCCTCCATGTAAAGCCAGCTCTGTCCTTATAGCCATCCTGCTTCCCATAAACATGATCAAGAGGCATTCTCTTGAGGTGTCCCATGTTTTTATTTTTGCAGTTAGATCTGCAGCCTACATCTTGGTTCATGTATAGAAAACATAATCATTAATGCCTTTTGAAGTAATACACAAAGCAGTTATTTTTGGGCAGCAGCATAACTGCAGAAGTGTCCCATAAAGTGTGCCAATAGAACTCCAGCATATTTCCTAATTTAACAGCCTGTAATTTGAGTGTTTGTTCTCTTGAGTGCCTTCAAATTATGCCAATTTTGAGAGATTTGAGTCTTGGCTAAGTACTCTACATGAAGAGATACACAGTATATCTCTGTTTTAGTTGGAATAAGGTATATATATATTTGAACTGATTGCTCATTCCCTGAAAGAGCTATTCAGCTGGCTATAGAAGTTGTGGCTTTGACATGGGAATGTTCCTGTGGCATTGTTTTACATAGCAGTGGTTAAATCTGAAACTTTAGATTCTCTTTGGACACTTCAGCTGTGATGTGGTTTGAACTGGAATACCCAAGGCTCTCTTTGATTTTCTACCAAAGAAGAAGTAAAATATTATTGCATGTTTTTGATGTCCAGAGAATTCTATGTTACTTTCTCTGCAGGATTGCCTTGATATGTTGCAGGTACATTACCTTCCTGGTAAGTGATGACGAATAATTTATTTTTCTGGAAATGAAATTAAAGCAGTCAAGCTTATAAACTTGAACTTAGTCTAAACCACTCACTGGAAAACATTTCTGTTTACAGACTGAGCAGTGAACAAAGGTTAGGAAAAATCTCTTATTAATCCTGTTTCATAGAATGACTCAAAACATAATCATGGGCATATCCTAAGACCTCATCTGCTTCAGGCAGTGCAGCTAGAAATTAGGTAAAAAAACCCCCAACATTCTGGATGCTGTGCTCCATATAAAGCCTGAGTGTTCTTTGGATGTAAAAGTTCTTGAAAAATGCAGATGAAGTGAGGATGTATTGTAAAAAAAATGAAAATGTGCATGAGTAGATTATAGGACTCCTTAAAAAGTAATGTTGCTTCCTGATAGAACAAAGACATTAGAAAATGTTCATGCATTTGCATGAGCATCTAGAACGAGGAAAATACTCTAGATTTTATTATTCAATTATTTTGACAAATAAGTATGTTGCTGATTCAGGGAGACTGATGTGGTGCAATTGCTGCTGCAGATTAAGTTCACAAGGCAGTAAGTATTTTTCAGTCCATCTTGTTCACCACTCATTGTTAACACTAATTAGCTTAATTTCAGCTAGCAGGGAATTTTTTGTTTACTAGGTTTCACCTCATATAATTGGAAATTTTTATTGAAGGAATTTCTGTTCTATTTTTTTTTTTTTTTAGCTAAGTTTTAAAATTTGCATTACAATTTAATTAGACATTTTTGAACCATGCTGCAAAAAAAGGATGATTTTGTCTTTTTAGAGTACACTGGAACTACTAAACTCCATTTCTGACTGTTCCTAGATGAATTGAGGCAACGTTTGTTTTGGATTTTTGCTTAGGTAAGTCATACAGCTTTGGCCTAGTTTTGCCTGTCTTCAGTAAGAACAACAGTGTAACTATGGTCTGTGCTTAGCCTGTCACAACACAAATGCCTCTTGAAACAAGGACCTACAATGTCAAATTCAGTACACTGTGTGAGTATTGACTAACTTTGCTTAGTCAAGAACACTATAAAAAGAAAACTGCAGATAGATGGAAAAAAGGCAGAGACCAGAATGTAGATTTAGTTCTTAAAACATAGGTTGGGTCCTATGTGACCATTTTAAAAAAATAAGCTATAGCAGTTGTATTTTTTAAAAGTAAGGTATAACATTTGCATTTTAAAAAATAAAATAGCTCTACTGTGCAACTTTTGCTTTCTTTCAAGAGAAAGGTGTTGTGTTGAATTTCAAGGCTGACCCTGGAAAGTATCTTAGGTGGCAAAGCAAAGATCAAGGCCAATGTCAAATTTTTCTAATTTATATGTCTCTAATCCTTTCAGAGTCTGGAGGCCACATGAAATCTGACTGGAGTGAGGGTATTATATTCCCACATATGTCTCTCAAATTTCTGGGCATTAAAAAAAAATCATAGAAGAAAAAAATCCCTTATTCTTTTTGTTTTAGTATAAGATACGTATATGTGAAGTGTAACTCAGGTAAGGCTTTTCAGAATCTCTTGTTTCAGACTGATACTCATGACTGTGGAGGGTATCCGTGAATAATGAAATTACTATCAGCAAATTAGCCTCTTCTCCAGGATCATGTGAATGCCACTGTGTCATGCTAAAAGAAGAAAATTAGGTCATATTTCACTTAAGGATAGAATGAAAGCTGCAACTAGCTTCATATTTTTCCTCATGTTTTCTTTTCCACTCTTGGTTCTATCTGCATGGCTGATGGTTAACAGGGTGCTTTGCTTCTATGTGAGGAAGCATGTGTTCTTGCTTGCTCACTATTTTCCATAGCAACACAATGTCTCTGTTTAAGATCCAGTGGAGATGAGCAAACAGAAAAGCCTTTAAGAAGTAGTTTGTAAAAGAAGCTAAATTAAACTTAACTCTTTCAGGTTAACTGTGCAGTCAGTATTTATTCTGCTATTAAAGAATGTCTTGTTGAGGGCCAGAACGCCCTCAATCTCTAAGCACAAGAGATCTGGCCATATAAGGCCAGATCCACTGTCTCCTTAGCACAGAAAGCCATCTCTGTCAGCACTGGGTAGTGGATTCCTGCAGAAGAACACAAAAGCAGGGCAGGCATGACATGATAAATTACCCTTTTTCTCCTTCCCTCCTCAAGTTCCTACAAGCTGCAGCTGAGGAACTTTCTCAACCAGAAGAGGTGTCTGCGTTTTTAAATGCAGGTGTGCACAAAGGGGTTAGGTTGCAAATACTTTTATCCTTTATTTACTCTGCTAACAGAAACAGAGTAATCATAGTATCTCTGATCGGTTGCATGCTGCACTCATGGAACACATAAGAAAAAACAGGCACAAATCTGAGATGGGACTCAGAAACTACTTGAAAAGTCCAAATCATTTACTAAACCTTTTAAAGCCAGAGAACGAGTAGAGAAGTACATCGCATTAAGATATTTATGATGATAACCACATTTTGTTCCAAAGAATTAGAAGAGCAAGTGAATAGTAAATTCAGACTTATGCCAGGCTGTGAAAGATGAAGTATCCCAGAGACACACTCAGCACATGGAAAAGGCTACAAAAACTTTGGTAAGGATACACACAGTAAATTATTTGTGCCCCACCCCAGAAACCAAAGTATGTGCAGGATTTTACACACAGGTGCTGCCCTTGCAGCAATGTATCGTAGAAGCAACAGCCTTTTGCCACCCATATTTCTTTAGAATCCTTTTCCCTACCATACACTACATTACCTACCTGGTGATAGCAATAGTAGCTAAGAACAACAGAGATAGGTAAAGAGCATTACCTGGACAGTCTTTTCTGTCATTGCAAAAAAATAAGAATTTAATAGACCATTCACCAGCACTGCCAACTCTCATAACTTTTACTGTAAGTCCTTTCATATATGAAAGGTGCTTTAAGCCTGATGCTTTAAGTCCTGGAGTCATTTGTTACATTGTAATATCTGTGCTTTAACCTTCCTTCCCCCTTTATCTTTCTCTTCCTCATGACTGCAGCA
>NW_009954497.1:275881-277883 GCF_000747805.2 Chaetura pelagica
CAGGAATTTTAAAAACACTTACTTTAGATACTGAGAATATAACTGAACAAATTTTAAAATACCAATTTTTAGCTCTCAGGATTACCAGTCCGAACCCAGTTCACACAAGCCTTGTTCAGGCAGGTCTGCCAACACTCCAAAAAGTTGTTTGACTTGCTACAACAGCCCCAACTCTGCTACAACCTTGCCTTTTTCTGAATGCCTGTCCAGCCAAGGATGCTATCATTACTTGGACAATAGGAAATATCATAAAGTAATCATGTACTTAATCTTCAATTTAGAAAATAAAAGATTGCCACTGCTTTGAAAAAAAGCATTTTAAATAAATGTTAATCTCTGGCTGCTCACTAGTAGCTCTCAGGTTTATAATGTTCATTTTCTATTTAACTAAGATAAATTTGGATTTCAAGTTTAGTGCTCCAGTATTTCTACTTTAAAGCAAAACCAAAACCAAGACCCAACAACATTAGAAATCTTACGGATGTGGTTTGTAAATACTAGTGAAACATGCACTGCAAGAGCAGCAGTACTCTGGTGAAGAGGGCACTGAGCATATAAAGACACAAGGAAGGGTAAAGACTTCAGTCTGTAAGCAAAATGGTATATTTTTGTCAGCCTCATCTGAACTGGCAGAGGAATACCAGTCCCTCATTTATGGTTTTAGTCAACTTTATTTTCATGGTTTGTTTCATCACCAGACTCACACAACTGAATAGCAGCCATTTTACACATGACTTAGAGCTACCATACTGTATCAAAGAATTTATGTAGGGTATTAGAATTAGGATTTCTCCTCTGCTACAACAAAATTCTGGTTATAGACACCTTCAAATATGATTAATCGATCTTAGAATGCCCAGTGATAGAATTATGAAAACAACAAGCAATGATAATATAGAGTTTTTACCTTGAAAATGTTAACTTAATGGAAGCAACAGACTGACACAAAATAAGTAGCATCACAAAAGCGAGTAGGGAGAAAATAAAAAATGCCCAGGAATGTAGGTCTTGAATTCAAGCATGCAACAGAACAGAAACAAGAGAGACACAGAAAAGCATACTGCAATTTGTGTGAATAATTTATATTTTCATAATCCAGTCTGAGAGTCTGTATGTAATAGATACATGTATAACATAGGATGTTTGGGGGAGTTTTTAGTAAATTAAACAACTGTACATTTCTTGTAATAACTACTATTTCTTTACCCAGCAGCTCAATATGATAAACATATTAAAAATGCCTGAAGTCTGAATCAGTTTCTAAAATTCCTTTACATGTGGCTGAATCTGTCATTAAAACCGAGACATGCTGACAAGGTACCTCAGGTCCCATGCGATGCTAGGGCTGTCATCATACCACTCAGGAGGTCTGAATAATGTTTATCTTTCAAGCAGCCAGTCACAGATCTGATGCACGCACGTTCCAGCTGCAGAAATGTTGGCTTTTTTGCTGTATGGTAAAAAGCAGCTCTCACTGCTGGCATGCTTCAGCCAGGCCCTGGGGCAGCAGCCTGGCCTGGGTAAGTGGGGCACAAGAGGCAGAGATGACACAAGGGGCAGTTACTGAGGGGCAGCCGTGCCACACAGAGCCGTGCTGGAGCCCCTGAGCCTGCCAGGGCACTCGGGCCGGTGGTGCCACAGTGGGACCTGTGTTGCTTTGTCCCCAGGAGCAGTGTGCCAGGGGCCTCTTCGGCCTTGTTATGGTGTCCCTCGGGAGTAACGCTTTCCCATCCCCGCCCCTGGACGCGAGGAAATGTCCACAGCATCCAAAAGCAAATGAAGGAGAAGGGAATGAAAATTCAAAGGCATTTAAAATAATAATAATAATAAACAAAAATTTAAAGATTTTCACCACGGTGATATTTTCCACTTCTCCTCCTGAGGCTGATGGGGGCTGGGGCTGCCTTTTCTCTCTCAGCCGATGCTTGCAGTGGGCAGCCCCCCAGGCTGGGGCAGGGCCAGCCTCTCGCCCAAGGTCTCGGCTGCCGGGGCCGAGGGCGAG
>NW_009954497.1:278395-292333 GCF_000747805.2 Chaetura pelagica
CCCGGCGCCCTGCCCTCCCCTTGGTGCCCTCTGTGCTGGCGGGCTGCCTGCTGCACAGAGCCTGCTTCAGAGCTGCCTCTGCTTCACCTCGGGGCACAGGCAGGGAGGGGTGTCACACACAGGACCCTTGCAGGAAAAAATGGGAGCCCTGAGGGAAACCCTCTGCTCTCCTCGTCTCCTTGCTTTGGGCAGCCCCAGCTTCTCCAAGCTCCCACCACCTTGCTGTCTTCTGGATCTGAAACAGGCCTCTTCATTTTGAGGTATTATATGTGTTTATTTTGCTCCAATTAAAACTTAAGAGTATGCTTTCAAAGTGCACAGTAGGCCGATCTAATGCTCACTGCTGCCAAAGGAGGACATGTGCACTCACCCACCTCCTCTCCTCACTGTCAGGCTGGTGCTTGCCAGAAACACTCTTTTGAGCCAATTCCATTAGCTAAAATGGCAAAAACCCTCCCCAGAAAAACCACAATGAAAATTTGGTAAGTCTCTGCCATACTAATGAGTTAAATTAGATCCCAGAAGGGCCCAAAGTGTGCCAGAGCAAGTGTGAGAAAGGAGGTGCACAGCCAGCAGCAGGGCAGAGGAAGGAAGAGACATTAAGTCTCCTCTTGACCATATTTGATCAGTTTATTGAGTTTCAGTGTTCATTTTATTTTAACTCTGAAACCCAAGCATATTAGCCTGGCACTGCTAGGCCTTTTGCCTCAGTGACTAGGATGTGCCTATGGAGTGCTGCCACCATTTTGGGGCCTGGCTTGAAGAAACCATTGCTGCTTCTCTCACTGCTTACAGGGCCTACCAGCAATGAATTTTTGCCCTTCTAAGAAAAAAAAACCAAAACCAAAACAACTCCTAGGACAGGAGTTACTTTTATAATATTTAGAAACTAATTTTACCATTATGCTACAATGGCTGAAATGCAGCCTGAGCCCCTTTTGTGAATGAAAAACAGAACCTGCCACATTACATCCCCAGAGTTTTTTTCAAAGAAAAATCATTCTAGACAGTGATGGTGTCTTCCTCTGTGCAAGTCAATGCACTCATACAAATTCCTGTAACTTTTTTAAAGTGGGATGTGAATATTTTTCTTAAAAATCACACAGTAAAACCGTGAGGAAAATGTTGTGCAGAAGAAAGCATTATAATCCACATATGGATTCCCACCAGGATCTAATAACATGTTCATATTGGCACAATCTTGGAAAACACTCTTGGATGTGATAAAATTTATTAACTAGTGATACGTATCTTTTTATGCCTCTCCTGGAAAACTGGAGAGAGCCAATTCATTGATTTTTACCTTTACTCATAACCCTCTTCCCAGCCAACAGATAGGATGTGTTTTATGAGTACTGAAGGTATATTGAAGAGTTTCAAGTGTAAAAACATAGACATAGCAAAATACAGCAGTTGAAGTTTACATCAGTATATTTTAAACAGGAAAAAACTATACTTTTAACACTGATGGAAATAACAACTGGAGCAGTTTACCACAGGCATGGAAAACAGCATGTTTTGAACTCCTTAAATTTGAAATGGCTGTCTTTCTAAAAAGATATTTTCTAGTTAAGTTCTTGGAGTCATGGTGAAAGTTGCTGGATATGATAGGCAGGAGGTCAAGTCAGGCTAGACGATTATAACCACCACTTTTTACTACAAACCATTATCATAATGTACCTAACCATGTATCTAATAAGCCCCAGGCTGATAGCCTTCCAGACAAGCACTACATTTTCTGAAAAAGTTGACTGGAAAACTGAAGCTGGAGTGTTCCTTGCCTGATTGAAGAGCAAATGCCTCAAGTGGCCTGCAGAAAACTGTGAATTTAGAGGATACTCTACAGTTAAGGCCAAATACTGTTCACCTTACATGACTATGGATTTTAGAGAAAGTAATCAGCCCAGAGTAATGCAAGTAGTATACAGTCATGCATCTTTGCTTTCCAGTTTCATTTAGTATCAGCCACTTCCTAAAAAGTATTTGGAATATTTTAATATTTTTTTTCTGTATTGGCAATTTCCCCAAAGAGGAAAAACACAGATGTCATTGATTTTAATTTCACTAAGCACATTCATTGTAATTATCCACTAGCAGAGTCTGTCTTACCAAAAAAAGGATTAAAACCTAGCTTCAAAAAAACCTGGCAAGTGTCAAGTCTTATTACTAGCTGACTTGAATAGCTGCCATTTGATGTGGTATGTTTTTTTGTCTAATGTCCAGCTAGCAATAAATGTTCAGAGGGAAAATTTGACAGAAAAGAAATAGGAGAAAAACAAGGAGTTGTAAACATCAATATGTAATGTAAAACTACACAAGAATCCTTAACAAGAGTAATGAGTTAAATCAATATTCTGGGATCAATGCTATGCATTTCAGGATGACACATTTTGGTATTTTCCAGATTCTTCCACCTTATAACTGCCCATTAATTACCTTCATTTGTCAGCTGGCAGTACAAACATGGTACAAATGTTTAGTCTGCTGCTTGTGTTAATACCTAAGAGCTGCAGTAGACAGAAGGTTTCCAGAACTCTGCTGTATAATCACCCTACGAAATTGCTTAGCTCTGATGTTTGCTAGCATTACTAGCATGTTTTCTTTTTTGTTTTTACAAATAAAGTAACAGATGAAAACATCTCAAGCTAACACTAGCTTGTTTGCATTGTTAACAAAACCATTTTAGAGTAAAGCAGTAATTCCACCTCAGTATCAGTTTTACAAGTGTTTTCTTCAAGTTACATTTTAGCATTCAGTTTAGGGCCAGACAGATTTACACAGTGGAATATTTTCCTAAGCTGCCTTGTGTTCCCACCTCATGAATAAAAGTGTAGGAAGAAATGGAAGTAAAAGGGGGTCCATAAATTAGCATGTTCTGTAGGTCTTCTCAGGCAGTGAAGCAATAGCAGAATGAGACAAGAAACACATTGAATGTTTCTGCTGTTCTCCCACCAAGTGAAACAAACTTGATCCTGGGCATTGGCACATTCCATCACTTGTTGAGGCAGAAAGCAAGCTAGAGTATAAACATGCATATGCACAAGAGCTTTCCACCAAGCCAGGAACTGCACCAGGCTTCTTCATTGCCATGTGAACCAGCCAGTGCAAAGCATCATCAAGACTCTGACTAGAGATAGCATATCATTCTTTTTCTGAAGTACCCATTTATTACTCGGTAGCAGACAGTTCAACATTCGAAGAAATCCTACCACTGGGCAACAACTGGGACCCTGCATCTAAACTTCTACTGCCACTTTGTTAGGAGATACCCTCAGCCCATTTGGTCACTCATCCAGGACCATAACCCTGTCACCAGTCCAATCCAGTCCAAACCTTGGACGAGAGCTTTTCTATAAGCAGCAGCATCAACTGCTTTTATCACCACTTCTTTTTTTTTTACCAGCTGGGAGCTAACTGAATAGATACAGGTGGGATTCAGCCCCATTCCTTAAAAGGCTTTCCTAGAGCATGACAGTGTGATTTTTTTTTATTTACACTTGCTTTCTCAGGCTCTTTTTTTTGCACTGCAGCTGCAGAAAAGTGGTAATTCAATGACTTACTCAATTTTTCCACATAAAAAGCCAGCAGCAGCAGAACTGGCATTTTACCATAGTTCCTCATAATACAAAAGGTTGGCGTGGATGGAACAGACAGGTATGATAGTTACCCAGATCTTGCAATGTTTTACAAATGTCACTTAGCATCAATGGATTTCTTATGTATTTTGAAATTAAACACAGGTTAATATTTGCAAGGCTGGTGTTGAAGTCAGGTCCAATAAAACAATAGGTCTGCACAGAAGAGAAAATGTCAGTGGCTTTTGTTGTTTGTCCATATGGAAGTACATACTTCACCTTGTTTGTAAAAACTCCTGAAGACAGCAATAATGCCTGTTTACTTGTCTCTATACATTAATGGAATACGCCAAAGATTTCTATCTTCACCATTGTTGCTTCTGGCTTTTGCTCAGGCAGCCTGCAGGTTTACACAGCTGAACTTTCCTCATTTACTTTATACAGATTCTTTTTGTCAATATAAACACAGATCAAAGCTAAAATGTTTTAAAAATTAAGGTAGAGACAAAAGACGACAGCTGGTCCCCAGAGGGGGGGTTTCAAGCCTCTAGGTCAGAGACACTGGGGAATTTCCTCCTTGTATCTCAAAGGCTGTTGCTACAGAGACCACTTTTGCTCTAATGAGCCTGCGGTATGGACTAGTTGACATATATGCAATACTTCTGAGGCAAAAGAGAAGCACAAACTATGAAGTCCTCATCAAGATGTAGCACAGAAGCCCACTTACAGGCCCTTTTCAACTACTATACTTGCTTCTATTTTTAAAAGTTGGTAACCTCTTTACTTTTCCCCTTTCCTTTGCAGTCATCTTCATTTCAGATGGGAAGGAAAATGTTGTGAATGACAAGGAGATGATATCTTAATACTAGCAGAAATCCAAGGAGAGCACAAGCTTTATAAAGGAATAGCTCTTCAACTAGGCATAATTTTTATATTACAATTTCAGCATGTAATAGTTTTAAGCTTAGCACCATCTACATATTCTCAAACAATATTCTTTTACAATAACAGGAGGTAGGATAAATGAGCCTGAGCTGGCTTTACCCCAAATGGTACTCTTGTGTTACTGAATAGTTTCAATGGTGCTTCTAAGTAGCACAAATACTTGGCTTGTTTAGAGCCTCAAATTACTATTTTTACATCTAACCTTCCAGCATTCCCAGTTTTGATAATTTTATGTTTTTTTCACATTGACTTTTGTATCAATAGATTTGGCAATCACGTCAGTTGTGTGACTCAGGTTGCAAGACATCTATTGTCCAATCTGTTGTTTACCCATTATGATCTTTCTATGACATAAATTAATCTAGACAAGCATCTCCTAAAAAAGGAAGGGAGAACATTATCCACTGGAGGACTATTGAGAATCAAAAGGTCATTCAAATCTGATATACTTTTAAAAGTCTTACTGTTATTGCTGTTTTGATTAGAAGTGTACTTTTTACCAAAATAGTTATATTCAGGAAAGGTTGTTGGGTGGACACCCCTATGGAAATGCTTTACCCTGAAATAGCTAATACAGCTTCTAGAGTAAGCTGTACTTGAATAATATTCATCTGCACTAAGGAAATTCTGTAAAACCTTGCAGCAGTAAAACTAGTGCAGATAAGGCTGCCCTAGCAATCTGTGGCTCATCTAGGAATAAACCCTTTCCCTGTTGCCTGAACCTAACTTTACAAAGCTGTTGTAAAATGCAGAGGAAGGGCATGAATTTTTTATCAATAAGCTTTGTTCTCTTACGAGGTGAAGTGAATGTGACTCCCTTCCCCAGTACCAGTGGTATGTTATATTCTCCACGTGGCACCTGCTCCTTGAAATTAGGACTCACTTTTGATCTTTATGCTTCAAAATATTCTCTCCAATTCCATTGGCTTGCAATATATACATTGAAGGAAAATGTAAACATCTTAAGCAGATGGAAGGCAAAAGAGGATCCAGGAAACCTTAATAATTTATTTTTGGTTCATTTAAGTTATTCTATTTCACTGTAATAGACACAGTGATAGTCTACATGGAAGTAGAAGTAAAAATGGAGTGTGGCAAGACAATGTAGACACCGTGTGCCTCATTTCAATTATTGTCTATTTATAATTTTTATAAGAGAGATATTAATAACTTATCTAAATAACCAATTAATTCAATAAAACACATACATTTACATTTTACATGTCTTTACAACTATTTACTGACTCTGTCAGAGGAATGTGAGCATTATTAACTTTGGAGTAAACAGGAAGCATATACTATTTGATTCCTTGATAGCCTTTTGCTTTTTACTCTTACCCTTCGGTGGAAGAAAACCAAAATACTAAAGGTGTAATAAGAAGGGTGCCAAACTGAAAAATGTGCCTTCTTCCTACCAGCCACTATTCCTACACCTGAGAAGGAGCAGGTTCCAAAGCAGGCAGGTGAGTGAGTGATGGTTACAGCTGGAGAAAAGTAAGGTTTATTTAATCCTCCATCTAAACTTGCAGTAAGAACACTTAGGAGAACTCTTGAAATTGCTCAGTGTGCCACAGTTTGCAGGTCATTTGTGAAGTAAGAGATAGTTTTTGTATTTATTCTTTGTTGTTACTTTTTATTTTGGAGGGAGGTATAATAATGTTCTGCAACACATTGCATTTTATGAAGCATTATTTTATAAAATCATCACCTTGATGCTAAGCTGGTAGGAAAAAATGAAATTTCATTGTAATGTCACTTAGAACTATCACCAATCAACTCTGGTTTCCTCTCACTTAATTACTCATCTCATCATAAACTATTTATATCTTAGAAATACTTGGTTTATTTTTCCCACTCAGAAGGAATGCGACTAGAACAAATTGAAAACAAAAGGAAAAACCCAAAGTTGCTTCAAAATGAGTGAACATGGTGTTATTCTTCTGAAAACCCTTGAGCTTTTTAATCAATATTAACAAAGGAAAAGCCTAAATCACCAGAGTTGACTGCAGACTTTTTATGCTGAACCTTCACCCTTTTTAAAGGTTTATAGTGAAAACACTGTTTTGTTCACAATGCATTAATTCTTACTGCTTCTAGAAATTATTTTGGAAGGTGTCATATTTTAAATACGAGTTTTCAGTAATTTTTCTACTTTATTTTCTGCTGGTGAGTCTGTGCTTGTAGCTAGTAGTACACAACAATGGCTTCATTTCTTTCAAAGTTGGTAAGTTTTACATTCTGAGTATGTTATTCAGTGTGGAGAAGTTCTGCAATATGTGAAGCTGGGGCTTCCCAACTAAACTGAAGTGAATCATTAAGTTGCTTCTCACACATTTAAAGTTCCTAACACCTTTGCTATTTCTGTCTTTTAAATGTGTGTGGGACATTCTTTGCTAGCATAATGTGATTTCAGCTAAGCTGTGACAAATTTCAGCAGCTGAGGATCTCTTACTTGGCTGTCACAGATTGCTATAATTCACCTCCTCTGCTATTAAAATCCATTAAAAATAAGCAATGTGCAGAATTTTTTGCTTTACCAAAGAGGAAAACAAATAGAAGCTGCCATATTATACTTTATGGTTAATATCCAAGCCATCTAGGCCCCAGGAAAGTCAAAAGGAGTTTCGTCATTACTTCAAATGATACCAGGATTTCACCAGATATTGCAGCTAGATCTGTCTGAATACACTCAAGGCAATTTTTTCCCTCTTCACAACAGCATGAAAAAATGAGAAATTTCTCAGAAAGTAAGAATCATATCCATATAACATATTCATAGCCAGTATTTCTAGAAGCGTTGAGAGCTACATTCGTGGTATGCCTCCACTTCCCTCAGTCCTGAGAATGACCCTCTGTGGTGGTTCAGTTGTATCATATTCCAGTCTTCTTAGATCTCTGGGACCCCACACCACCTTATCAATAAAGGATGAGTTGGAAACTGCATGAAAACTCTCCAGGATTTCTTGCCAGCACAAATGTGCAGGAGGAGGGTAGCTCAGGTGGATCCTTTTACTTTGTGAGGTTTTACTGGTGACAGCAAATCTGTAAGAGACCTGCAGAAAACCAGCTGTTTTGCTGCTACAGTCTGGGTCCTGGTGCAGGAGTGTGGGATGCAAGGCCACAACAGTACTAACAGTGGGTGGGTAGTATCCAGGTCTACAGGGTCTTCCTTCCAAATCCACAAGCTCCAGCTTTTTACCAAAGCAAAATCAGCTACTGCTTTGAGAGCAACCAGCTGGAAGTGAGCGGAACACAAAGCTGGCATTGCAGCAATAAGAGGAAAGTTCTGTGGAAAAACATCTATTTCACCTGAGTGCTCAACAATTTTTAGGTTCTTTCAAGCATTTCAGTGCTATTAAGCAGCCAAATAATGTCTGCTTATGCTTAAGGCTGGACATGCCTTTCAGAAGCAGGTCTGACCACACTGATGTGTAAGTTCAGGAATTCAGGACTATGTTACTGTAACACTTAGCTAGAAATAAAAACACACACTAGTGTTGCCTCTAACTGGTTCACTGCATGGCAGGCTTTCTTCTTAGCAACAAAAGCCAGCAATAGCATCTCACTTCATTGCTTTGCAGTCTTTAGTGGCTTGTTATTTCATGCAAGATAAAGGGAATCAGTAATGCTAATCAAAGTGCATGACTATAGCAGGCCCTTCCAGTACAAATTGGAAAGTCCAGGCACTATTGAAATCACTTCTGGGAGACTACATAATCGTCTATATACAGGAAGGGTGAACTTAAACTGGAATGTTTGCAGAAAAGAGCTGGAAGGATCACTAGGGAATGAAAAGCCTTTTAAGAGATTAAAATAGAGCAGCGTGTTTAGTCTAGCAAAAATGAAGACTGAGGGAGAAAATTAATGCTGTTGACAAATACGCTGGTGAAGAGGGGTAAACACTAGGATGAAAAGCTATTCAGCCTAAAAGACAGCACTGGCACGAGGGTACAAACTGACCCTTAATGATTCCAGATTGGAAAAACAAGGAGAAGGTTGCTGCAAATGTGAATTTCTGGAGTCATGACAGCAGCAGTGGAAACAAAGGGTATAATATGGAGTTTGACCTAGCTATGAAAGGGTGTATATAATGGGACTAGCTATGATGTGAGAGATTGGTCTTGGTAACTGTGATGCTTAATGCAGTTTTATCTTTTTAAGACCTAGTCTACAAACAAACATGTACTGAAATAACTCCAGCCACTGTCTCTCCAACTGTGAACAGGACCTTCACACAGCAGATGCATTCCTCAAGAACAATGAAATGAGTCCAGGCTCGCTCACAATCAAGAGAGACAGGGACTTGGCTCTACTACATTGGAAATATATTACTTGTAGAACTAAGGATAAGCTTCAGATCTCACTGCATTCGTAACTAAATTTGTTTGATTTCCTACAGTAAGCTTTATAGGCACATAGTCATGTTTTTATTTTAATGATCTTTCTGTTAATTTCTACAACTGGGGGGACTGAGTGAGTGGGGGAAAAGTGTGGTTGTGATTTTCATAGTTATTATAATATGTAAATTTAAAAAACGTTTTTGAGAATCACAGGCAGGTGTCTAATAAGGGATTCTTCATCATTTCCTTAGGGCAGTTCCTTCTTGGTTATGTGTTTTCAGGTATCTTAGGAACTTAGAAAAATAATTTTACTCCAAGTTTTGCAGTGCTGTTTTTAAGAAATAACTTGGCAAAAAAGACTACGCATATGAGCAGACTTAGAATTGTTCCTAGAGTTCTCTTTCTGTTGTACTGAATCTGGAGGCTATACATAACTTTGCAGGCTTTCATCATGGCCTTGTATACTCATAGTAGCAATGAAAGACCTTCTGATGGTCTAGTCAGAACAGATAAAAAAGGTCTCTAAAGACAGTCTGTCTTTCTCCTGTCCTGCTGCTGAAGAGGGACCCAAAGGTTTCTGCTGGGCTGCCACATAGCCATGCAACACAGCAAGGCATTGCTTGGGTGCATGGCTTGTCTTAAAATTACTGACTTGCCTTTAATGGACAGTTAGAAGCAAAGCATTAGAGCCACATCTCTTTATGATCTGGTTTAGATTTGCTGGGTTTAAATTCCTTGTTATATTTTGTCTGATCAGAAAAAACTCTTCATCTAGTATAGTAAGTGCTTGCAGGCAGACTATAAAAGTATCAGTTATTCTCCTTCAGCATATTCAGCTAATGGCTAATCTTACCCAAAGATCTAAACTGTTTATTTATAAAACATCATAAAAAATTATCTCTGGTGTAAAGCAGTTACTGTAGGGAGGACTTGGGCCAGTTGGATCTAGCAGTGCAAATAAAAGAAGGGGAAAACAATCCTATAAATGGATGAGATTAGGAAGATTTATGACGCCATCTTGAAATTCCCCCAAGATAAACATCAGGAATAAGTTACCATAGAAAACAAGTGGTGATTATCTATGAGTTCAAGAGATACCTGAGTCTTTCTGAGGAAGACTGAATCATATTATTCCAGAGCAAGATCCTGTCATGGCTGCGTTTCAGATCCATGGTCTAAACTGGCTTGAATGGAACGCTTCCAAGGCCACCTTTTTATTACTGGAAATATAACTGAGGATTCTGTGAAGAATTTTCCAACTCAGTACTCATTTCTACATACATTTCTTGTGGTCTAGACTGGTCAAGGGGTGGTGGCAGCCAGAAGAAAGACATGCTTAGTACTTTGTTGTGACCTTGCTGCAAGGAACTGGAAGGAAGAGGAAAGGAACAAACCCAGAACTCCTGGAGTGTTATAAACACATATAGCTGCCTACAGACAACTCCTTTTTTTTTTCTGATTGCTATATGACAACCACTCAGATCTAATAGATAATATATTTTAAAGTGACAATTCTTCCTTCATTCCATAGGAATGCTTCACTGTAAAAGTGACCTGAAAGGTATTCAACATTAAACTTCACAGAGCACCATGGATTCTGCTTATCCTCAGGTCAGATCTACAGCTTTCACTTTGTTAAACAGTTTTACAGTAGAGAAATCCTAATTTCCTCAAGTTTAATTGGTACTATGAGAACCCCTCACAGGTGTAAATTGTTACAGCTTTATGGATGGGTTTAAGGCATCTCTTTGTTTCTTTTCTTCCTCTTCTTTATCAAGTCCAGGCATCACTGCGTTTTATTGAACTTACGAGAAATCGTATTTAAAGCAACTGCTTACATTGTGGAAAGTAGGAAACCCATGAGAACTGCATCATATTTTGCTTTTCAAGGTATTATTTTGCAGGTGAAGTGATGAACCCCTTGTTTATTCATTAGAGTATCTAAGGGTATTTGCCAGTAACACAGCTTTCTAACTGTGAAAAAAGCTTCGTATCTTTTTGAACTCTCCTATATCATTCACACATTTCTAACTAGAATAGCTTTTTAACTGGACAGGAAAACACATTCAAAAGAAACGTAATTTTTAATCAGGAAATATGATTTAATGGATTATTGCATGAGTTTCAGAAGGAAAATGTCAGAATTCAATATTGCAGATTGTGTGTCCTTCTTACTTTGACTCCACCATGTGCAGACTTTTTGCGTACATAGATGCAAAGACCTAGCTGATCTGAAAAAATGGCATGTATCAACTAAAAATGTTAATATAAGTTTAATTCTGGTATAAAGTTTCATGAATATGAACAAGCAGGTATAGAATGCAAGTAACTATGTATCTACTTCCTTTGAATGAAGATTAGTGGGAGGTTGCACTGTCACTAGATATTCCCCTAAAAGGAAACAGTTCGCAGAACCCAAAAAATAGCCATGTGCAAGCCCAGTTGTACAGATCTCTCTGTGTGTCAGTGATGAACTTTTTATGAGATTGTTTCAATTATATCTTTAAGACATTTCCTAAAAAGGAAGAGATAGAGTTGTCCACAGCAGATTAAAAGATGCGTTAAGGAACAACGAACAAACAATCCAAAATTGGACTCCATAGTATTTAAATTTATTTGCACTTAACACACATCTGAATAGCACAACACTGAGTCAAATTCAGCATCAATGCCCAACTTCCTAGATTTCATTGTGGGATACAACACGGTACACAATTAGCCTGGCTTTCTAAAGAAATGCAGCTTGGAAATCTCACTATGGGTTTTATGTGTGTGAGATTATGAAGTGCTTTTGAAAACCTTGGTCTGTTTCAGTCAGAGTTGATGGACAGCTAAATGGCTGCAGTTGTGTTTGCTAAAAACCTGATGAAAATAAGCAGCGAAGCAGCAGAGAAAGATCCTTTTAGTATGTCTATACTCCCACAAAGCAGAAAAGGCTGTTGCATGAAAGGAGCTTTATTTAGACATGAGAGAATCCACACAACAGTATTTCCTCCTGCTCCCAAAGATATAAAAGCTCTTTAAAACCATGATGCATTAGCAATGCTGGGTTTGTTGATTTTTATAAGTGTGCAGACTTATGTCTTAATATGCATATAATTCTATAGATTTCATTTTATTCTCTGGCAGAAAAACCTGTATTACCCAGTAGATCAGCCACTAATTTATGTTATTTTCTCAGATTTGCCCACCAGCATGGTTTATTTTCCAACATGCCAAAGGCTAAATGGTTATGATTTAGTGTAGTAAGGAAGCTTTCAGAATGTTCCTTGCAAATGCAAGTTAACAGTGGAGTGAGACAGTACAACATTTTTTTATCCATAAGAGGAGCTGCACAAATGAAAAAGTTTGTAATTTATATTTTGCTAGCTGTCATGTTGCATGATATACAGAAGGCAAGGCACAGTGGGCACATTTTAATCTGAGAGATGCTTTGCAAGGAGCATGGTGAAGAACCCAAGCCCACAATTCCAGCAGGGGAAAGGTCTAGGATTATGCATAAACTGGTGTGCTTTGGGCTTTGGGCTTACGTCCTGGCAAAATCTTGTCTGATATCAGACCAAGACCCAAGGAGATGTTCATTTTCCATTCCTATGCTCAGTTTTCCGTAGAAGAAACTGAACACGCAGGGCAGCAGGGAGCTAGGCATGGTTTAGCTATGTCTTGATGCTGTTCCATTGAAGGATCTCGGCCTCTGTGTGCACTGTGTCTCCATTGTTCAATGCCAACACAGTCTGAACGAACTGATTTCTTAACTTAAGTGGAAAAGCCTAGGGTTTTTAAATTGGTATGAAGGCACTGAGACTTAGTGAGCAATGGCAGAGTCTCCTTCTGCAGACTGTGGGACAGCTACATGCTGGGCTCATGGAACCATTTTTTTGTTGCACTAAGTGTAAAGCAATCCTCTTGTTAAACAACTCTCTTCCACTCTGATGAAATGATCTGGTGAAAGGATGACGCCCTACAGGCAGACTACCTGTGGTTTCTCTCCTTTCCTTCAGTAACAGTAGGAAAGGAAAATATCTTTTTATTACTCCCACATCAGGGAGCAATTCACAGTATTAACAGCAGAAGTATTTTTCATGATGCAGCAGTAATTGAGGATGTCCGCTTCTCCGCTTGCTTGCTTTAGGAATAGTGTCAGATACATTAAGGCTACAGGATGGTTTAAGGTTACAAATACCACTAGGGTAGAGTGTCTCATGCTTCATTTAGAACGACTTAACCAGAGAGTTATTTCATGGTGGTCTGGTCGCACCTGTTCACACTTCACTGATTCTGCACAAATTTGACCTCTGCCTGATATCTCTGCTAACATGTCATGGCACAGTGAATATCCTTCTGTTCCTGGACATGTGTTGTATTATTTCTTGAACTGTGGTGACAACCAAGTTATTCTAACTGCTCTCCAGACATAGGATAAGACAGTCCTTGCTCCCCAGCCCAGTTCCAAAAGACAAACAATAATAGTAAATCAAATAACTTCTATATCTTGCTGGTAATCCCTGAATACTACATTTCCTGAAGCCATGATTATCCCATTTTGCCCTCTTTTCCAATTCATGGAATCATATGGCCTTATAATTTATTATATTTCAAACTGAGAGCAAAAACCTAGATTTTTTTCTTCTAATTATAGAGTTTTTCATGAGAGTTTATACAAAATATGATTTTAAGGCATCTATCATTGAAACCTTATACAGCCTGTTAAGCATACATGTTTACAATACCATGTTGTGCGCAGTCTAGCAGAGCACTGCAGTTCCATATAACAGTACTACTCAGATACTCCAGCTAATGCTCTAAGGCTAAGCACTGCCCTCCAAACAATCTACCTGCAATTTTTTTCATCTAATTTGACAGAACAGACAAAAGTTGATAGAACCACAATGTTATCCCTCTTATTTTAGAGATGTCAGTATCAGCTGTGGAGAGATTAAATGATTTGCCCGCAGTTCAAGTCTGTGCTAGAGCCAAGAGAGACTAGAAGTTCAGGGTAATGCTGTAGTCAGAAGCATCTTTCCCTTCCCCTTAGTTCTTCCTATTAGCTTGTTTGTTTGCCCTGGCAATTGTAGGGA
>NW_009954497.1:292666-321753 GCF_000747805.2 Chaetura pelagica
TAGGGAAAACTTCCATCACTGTACCAGTCCAAGCACAGCTATCAGTGTTGCTACTTCCAGTATGAGCAATGGCATTCCTCCATGTGTATTTCCTTAGGGTGGTTAGAATTTCCCCAACACTGTCATAGGATATAGGGCTCACTATAGAATCCTAATTAACATTTAGCATATTTGTGTCTTACATTCGAAAGTAATTTCATAAGCCAGATGCAGAGAAAGCTCTTGCAACCCTGTGGATACAGGTCAACATTTACAGTCAGTTTGATAAGTTCAAACCTCCATCTGCATTTTTCTAGTGAGAATAGTTTGGATAAAATAACAAGTGACGTTAATCTTTCCTGAATTTAGAAAATACTTGGTGATTAAACATAAATACATGAACTGTGAACTGCAGATATGTGTGTCTGCCAGTAAAGGAAATAGAAATATTATGAGTAAGTCTATTCTCACAATTTTTTCAACCCATTAGATAAAATTTACTAGAAATTAAAATGGATGAAATGAGATTATATCCCCAGAAGTTTTTTTGTACTGCAGCAAAGTGTTTTGTCAAAAAGGAATAGGTGCTCTAGGAGAGAGGGCTGACATCCTACAGTGTAATTCAGAAACAGGAAATAATGGTTGGAATTCTGTTTCCTATCAAGACAATAAATATTAGAAAACAAGTAAGCAATCCATTTATTACATTATAAAATAGATGATGATGTAGTTGTTTTGTACTGCAAGCATTTAAAATCTTTTTGTTTGATTCTGATACTGTGTTTAGACAAGGATCTAAGGAGCCTTTCATAAATGTTTTCAGTTGGAGTGTTTTTTTCTTCCAGCTGTATAAGCATAGTGGCAGCGAGCAAGGGTTTCTTAAATACTATTCTCAATGCACATTTTTCTTTTTAAGTATGCACCTTACCTGCAGGCAGCTAATGAATAGCCTAGAGCTTATCCTATAACATATAATGCACTTTTAGTCTGGATCACAACCAGTTGGGAATTTGAAGATTGATGGCAGCCTTGGTTGTAGTGCAGTGACCACGAGATGGTGGAATTCCAGATCTTGAGAGCAGGAACCAGGCAAAACCATGATCACAAGCCTAGACTTCAGGAGAGGAGACTCTAACCTGTCAGGGATCTACTTGGAAGAACCTGTGGGATACATCTTTGGAGAAAAGGGGGATCCAGAAGAGGTGGCTTATTTCAAAGCCAAGAACACAATTGATGGTAGAGCTAGCACACTTGCACACTGACGGTTGTTTCCCATGACTTTCCTGAGGGTGAATCTTGCAAGGTCATTCTTTGGTCCAGGTGCTCATAATATGTGTTTGGTACAATAGATATCATTACCGTTCCCATTGCCAGTGATGGCAGTGGAGAAAATTGCCTGTGATGGACCCATTCCTGGGTATCTCCTCCCAGGATTCTCAGATGGTCTGCCTCACTCCAGCTGAGATTGCAAGAGATAGCTCCTGGGGACCATAACTGCTCAGCAGGTGGTTTCCACTACCATAGCCAGTTCTGGTTCTGGAATTGACTTGATTTCATTAGGGTCAACTGAGCTGACTTAGTATTTATGGAGGAGTCTGACTAGATGCAAGGTCCACTGATCTTTCAAAAGTGTATGAGACAGTATCTTAGAGTGTAATGTGGTCACCTCTGGGGAATATTTGGGGACTGTAACCTCAAAGCACTTACAGCTGAACAGATGCAAGAAGGGACTGGCAAAAAATCCACTTTGCTAACTGCTTACTTGTGGTATGTAATTTAGTGTGAATTTTACCAAAATATCCAACAGCTACCTATCCAATATGTGGGAGCAAACTTCTTAAGTTTGATTGATCAGCACTTTGTCTTGTAAAACCACAGTCTTTTTTAATAAGGCAGTTAGGTGCCCTGGAATGGCATTAACAATTTGCTAAATGGGCAAAAGGGTTTGATGTTTCTTTACCAAACTGTTCCATCTGTTGTAGCAGACAGGGACTGGCCCAAGACTCCTTCATTTGTACTAAACCAAAATCTAATACCTTGTAAGGTGGCTCATCTGACTACGTATGACTTACTGAGATAAAATTAAGCTCCATCTTTCAGGTCAAAACTATTACCCACAAAAATCTGTCAGAAGTGTCAGGGTTCTCAAGTGGAACTCCACCCCTATCCATGGGGTCAGCAGCCTCACTTCAGCTCATTCCAGGGCCTTCAGTCCCTGCCCTAGCGCTGCTATAGGAGTGCTGACCTCCACATCTGCCATGGCTTGTGTGGCACCCTGACAGGAGGTTCTAATAGAAGAAAGGTTCCTCAATAAATGAATTTCTTAAAGAAGCAAAGGAAACATAGCACAGGCTAAAAGTCACCTATCCAAAAAACTAAAGTCCAAGTTGCTCTGAGAGCAAGCTAAGAAAGAATTGTTTTAGATGATGATGAAAAGAAATAGCTTGAAGAATGTGTAGGGTCATACTGCAATGTTCCTATGAAAAAGAATATTCTCTCTGGTGTAGATATTCTGAGAAATCTATTTCTCTCTAGGAATACTCTGTTGTAAACATGAATCCGTGATTTTGCTGGAGTGATATTAACTTACACCATGAGAAAATCAGTCCTCTTGTAATTGTTATAGGGAGAAAATAACTTACAATATTAAAAAGTAAACAAAGTCCTTGGTTTTCTAGCACTTGTAAAATGCTTACTAGAGAAAAGCAGTTAGTGATGGATCCAGCCTTACATTTGCAATCAGGAAACCCCTTAATAAAAATCACGTAAGATGAAAGCATTTATAGGAAACAGATGTAGTTTCTGTTCATATGATAAGCAAATGGGCACAAGCAGAACAATTAGATCATTGCTAATTCATTTGCTTAGAACAAACATTAATTTCTTCCCTTGGAATAAAGTCTAGCATGTCTCTTTCTTACATTCTTCTTGCATCATCTGAACTTTATTTGGCCTCAGTATGCTGGGTTCAACAAATGCTAGACTTGCACCTGGGTTATTTATATTTGACATAACAAACAGCTATTTCCGATTTTGGTCATGACTGATGTTCTCATAATGGCAGCTATCCAAAATGTCCCTTCTTTCACTAATTCTAGCAGGAATTAAAAAAATAAATTAATTAAAAATTGAGCTGATACAATTTTCTAGGAGTTAAGTCTTACTACTTTTTTTGAAACTTCACCTCAGCCTAGTCTTGTTGCTTGTTGAGAATTCTGTGCCCTTCAGCCCTAACCCTGATAACTAGCTTCCCTGTTAACAGCACTAAAGGACTACGAAGTAAAATCATCATCTATGACTCTCTTCAAATTTTTTTTGGTTTAGATTTTCTGAACTTTTCTGTCCCATTCACATGCTTTAGTTACTTATACCCATTTGCCAGCAAATCTGGATGGTTCTCTCCTGTATACACTTCATAATGGTATGGGTAAACAGGTGAAATGAAATGGATACCTTCACTAAAGTTTGAAGAGTGTGAATTCAAGCAAATGTCAAAGATGAGCAATTTTGATTAACATAATGAAGATTTCCTAATGTGGGGAAGAAGGGAAGTTTGCAGTAGCATTCATTAGTTACTTGATGTATCTGTACCAGGGATTTTCAAAAGAAACTGTGTGGCTGGACAAACTGTGTGCTTGCATCAAAGCCCTGTCTCAGGGTTTCTGGTAAGTCTCCCTGTCAGGTTGCTTTCTATCCTTGAGTTGCGATCTAGTTTGGAGGTTTATTTTGCTTTTCAGTTTCCTTTAAGATGCTGAATTTATTCCTTGATAGAGAAAATCAGAGATGTCCATAGTCCTGTGCACTTCCCAGTATTTGACCTGCTCTTTACCTCTCACTGACCTTCTCAGCACAATGCTCGTTGCCCCAGTTAGCTTGGCAGGGGCACTGGGATAGGGATTCAAAGGTTCTTGAACTGGATGATTATTGAACTTCCTGGTGTTTTTTGCATTGTGCACAGTGTGGCTTCTATGACTGTACAGATGAGAAATTTAGAAAATACTCATGCAGAAACAGAATATGCTTTATGGCTTCGGCTTCTTCGGCATATTTAGATTATATCTTTAGGTTTTCATTGTGCTTCTTCGGTTAGTAGAAGTGTCTTCTGGCATACTGAAAGCATCTGTGGACCTTTTTAGGTCAGCTATAGAGTTAGCATACTTTTTCCAGTAGCCACAGAAAATTGATGGGATATCCATGGCAACTCCTTTCAGTCCTCTGTTCCAAAGCCAGCTTGAAGCAGTATCTTGATTTTGAGGAAATTGCTGTCTAGCTCCCCCTTGGAAAGTCCAACTTCCATTAATTTTATCAAGGCTTCAGGAAGACAGAACTTCTCACAAATTAGAAATTCAAAGTTTTGATCTGCCAAGCTATATTTTGATAGCTGAGATGCCAGATCAGAATACATAAAGCAGTATTTACAGAAGACTATGTCAGAACAGAAGCTGAGCACATTTCAACTTTGCATCTTCTAGGTCTTTACATGTAAGACTGAGCAGATCTGAACAATTCAGGGATCCAGCTTCTGAGAGAAGTAACAAGAAGGCTTTAAAGAGAGATTAAATTCACTTTGCCAGTGTAAAAGTCCTGTTCTTGACTTGCGCAAAGGTTCTCCTCCACAACACACTAGTTCTTTTTGCCTGAAGTGAAGGTTATTATTTCAGTTCAGACCACCCACCCTCATCACAAGAACTAAGGATTTATACATTTAGAAGAGCAATCACATAGGAAGGATAATACAGACCAAAAACTTCTGTAATAGTGAGACATATTTCAGAAGACTAAGCCAGGAGGAAATCAAGTACAAAACACGACAAAGCAAAAATACTATGACTGCAGTGGCTGCTATAAGAATCTGTTTCTGCTTTTTAGAGAATACTTACTTGGGAAGTCCTGAAAGGTAATGACTTTTCATTCAGCAAATACTTTTAATGTTCTAATCATGGTATTTGAAGCTGGTTTACACAAAAAATATCTAATTCCCCATGTCACCGTAACTTCCCTTATGCTAATGACTGCCAGATTTTTCCACTGAAAGTTTTGGCCTAAATTCTCATTACATTCTACATCTCCAACTCCCATAAGAAACATATGGCCAAGCAGAGTCTTGAACCTGCTTTCTAAAATACAAAAAGCAGTATAGTCATAGAATCACCATTCTTGGATCATGAATCCACTCTGGCTTATACACAGAGAATGTGAAGCCAAAGGCATTTAAGCATTATCTTAAAAAACCCACACCATTCTTGCCCATTCCACATCTTAGTTCCTCATTTACAGGAATAATATAGTAGACTGTAGCTCCATCTCTCACTAACGCACAATAACATAAGTGCTTAACCAGAAACAGGGATAATGACTGTGTTTCTAAAACACACCAAAGGAGTAGAATTAGTTGGCATTGATTCCCTAGAAATTTTAAAGGTAAATCTATTTTACATGTCCCGATAGGAAGACCCAGTCTACGAACTGTGTCAGGATTTTACTTAAAGACTTCAGTGAAAGCTGCTGGAACTTTGCCATTAACTTTACTAGGCCCAAAATATTCCTGTCTTGTATCCAATTCCTTAAAATCAGTGTATATTCAAGAGGGTTCTCCCTGCTTAGAGTATGTCCTTAAAATCTCAGGAAGGAAACTAAATTGGAGAAGTCAACTGAATTAAGATAGTAGAACTGATCTGCCCCTTGGTCCCATATTTCTGCAACTCTACTGCAGTCTGTTTTACCACACCAGGAAAAAAACCTTTGTTTTTTGGTGAGGCCATGTACTAAATCACAGAGACATAGCAATAGCAATATTGTTTTCTTTTTTTATTGTATTGCACAAGATAGCTATGCAATCCATGTAGGTACTGTATTAAAGGATCCACATTTCCCCAAACACTGGCTGTTGCAGCACACATCACAAGCATTGTGAATAACCAAGTGCCTTCTTCCAAAATTAAAATAATCGGTTGTAAATTTTAAGCATGTGTGGCAATAAATGAAAAAAAAAAAGCAAGGAGTACCATACATATTTCTTTTTCAAACACACAAATACACAGTTTTTAGAAGAGCACCAACAATGCCAAGCAACTATTTTGATGAGATACTCTGTGTAGGGCCTGCAGAAAAAAGCCGATATGCACACAAAAAATATATTTCAACTTTTAAAATAATTTAACCATAATATCTTGCATGTGTCACTTGTTTACAACATATCATTTCATATACAATGTCAGGCCCAAGCCTCAATTTCTGTAAATTTGTGCATACTCATTTCAAGCAGCTGAGACTCTGGACCGGGTGTTCAAGCAGAAAAAGCCTTCAAATTGCTAACATCTGAATACAGAGTGGTAGTGTAAGACTGAGAAAGTAGTTACAGTGAAGGTATAACAGAAATGGTACTATGGAAAATGAAGAAAAACACTGTCAAACCCTCAAACACAAGGTTCTAGAAAGAGGCCTACATGTAAAGTGATGTTGTAATAATTTATAACAGTGAATAATATCAGTCTCCTTTCTGACACTTATAGATTCTCATATATTCAGAAGACCTTAGAAGTGAACTAACCAAATGTCACAATCAGCATCATCCTCAAACTCTGTTTCTTCAGTTTCTGATCATTAATACTGGTACTTAAAAACATCTTATATTTGCTGAAAACTGTTATTAAAATTAACCTTCCTGCTATGAGAATTTAGTGTAATAAAAATAATGAAAAACAGTAGGTAAAAAAATAGCAATTTAAGAATATTTTTAGAAAACCCGTCAAACAACTGCAAATACAGCTGACTTTTAAGTGTCTCTACTTTTTAGCCATGTTTTTTGCTTGCTTGCTCATTTAAGTGAATAATTTGTAAAGAAGCAAGGGAGTACCAGTTCTAAGATTTATTCTTGTCCATTACATTGAGGACCTCATCCAAAAGTGATGGTCCCAAGTCAAGCTGCAGTGAGAGAAGAGAGCCTGCAAGATCTGAAAGGGATTCTTCTGATTTAGTCTTTGTCTTGGTTAGTTCACATGAAAGTTGGCTGTCATCAAATAAATCAACTGTGTGCCAATCAGTGCATCGTTCAGAAAAGCTGGATGAGTGACTGTCTGTACCATTAGTAAAATGTGAGGAACCATTTTGCTCCCATATATCATCTTTGTATGTTTCTTCATCCTCCATCTGTTGACTTTTCTCCTGTAATTTTTCTTCTATTACTGGTTCACAGCTAAGCCTAGGATTTCTTGATGACCTGATGGATTCTTGCTTTGAATTAAATGTCACTGGTGACAATAAGGGCAACGTAAGGGCTTGAGAACCCCCAATGGCAGGAAGGGAAATAGCATTTTTGAGCACTGGTGATGGAGTTTCTGTAAACATGGATTCAGAAGTGCTGTTTGCCCTTAAGAATTCGTTGTGGCCACCAGACTGGCTAACTCTGGTTTCTCCTTCATTTCCAGGCAATAGCTCATAATTGCCCTGCAAAAAGGAGATGTCTCCAAAAACATCATGTTGTCCCTCTTTTCCAATGTGTATGGTATGACGAAAATCTCCAAGTGGTGGACTGATCATATCAGGAGACAAGATATCCCTTAGTTTGAACTTCTTCCCTTTCTTATTGTTAGCAGCTTTCAAGTAGATGGGAGTCTTGGCTGGCATCTTGCTTGTAGTTTCTAAGAGAGGAAGTTACTTAAAAAAAAAAAAAAGGAGGGGAGGGAGAAGACTTTTATGAAGTCAGTTGTTCTCAGGACACCTTCAGTATTATCAATGTTACATCATCCTCTTGAACCACTCTTACACATGAAGTCCCTTTCTTCTGATGCAGAGAACTGTGTGGTATGTGAAGGTAAGTGTCTCCCACTGTAGATCTTTCCAAGGTGGAGCACAAGTATCAGGTCAGTTAGCAACCATACACCCTTCTGCTTCCAGAAATAAGGAAAACCTGCATGGGATAGAAAATCAGGTTATCATTAATTTCTTTCATGGTTCATTCATTTTTGGGTTTTTTAAAAAAACAAACCAACCAACCAAAAAAAACCCCAAACCCCACACAAACAAAAAAACATTAGTAATGGTACTAACAGTTCCAGCCTGCAGATTAGTTTTATGATGTTGCTTCCCTTCATTAGGCAGGATAAAAGAGTTTAGATTAACAAGGGCTAGCTAACCTCTTTCTGACTTTATAGCATTTTTTAAAATCAGAGTTCCTTAGACACAGTTGCTGATCAAAATTCTTTTGATAAATATCACTATCTCAGTATTTCTTCTTATTATTCTGGCATTCAAAATGCTGGCCTTTAAGAGCACATGCAGAAATACATTTATAATATTCAACAACACAAAGTTTTTGGTAGACCTAGGGAGGCTGACAGCAATTCAGGAAACCTTTTAGGAAACGTAGTAGACCACCTTGGATGTGAGAACTTCAGATACCTCCATCTAGAGCTGGAACTCTCACAAACTCTCACCAATAACATTTTTTTATAAATATGTCCATTTAAAAGGATAGTTTTAGTTACTTGGAAAAAGGGCTAGTCTAGGTATTTATACCTAGTTAGAAACATCCAAATGCAGGTGTTTTAGAAGAGACCGATTCTTGTGACTACAATCTTTAGACTTTAGGAATTCTTCAGAGCAAGTAGTTATAGACTGTAGCTCATGGAGTACGTAGGCCATGAGGCCACAGTGGCTCAGAATTGCTCTTTGCAACCAAAGCCCTGTGCGCTGTTCGCAACAGCATCTCCAAACATCTTCCCATTAAAATACAGTCTCTGAAAAGCCTGATAAAGCAGTCCACAAGTGGTAACAGGCTATTGGTTCAACAAGATCCAGAAAAACATTCTTATTTTATGCTTTAATGGTGTATTTCTTCCTCACAGTACCAGTTCCTGACTCTTGAGCAATCTCAGCAAGAAACGCATTTTTCTCCTGGACATTTTTGTTCTTCCCCTATTCAGTCCATGGAACACCAGAACAACACAGGTCACTTCTCACCAGACTATTCAACCCCAAGTCTTTCACACTCTGTCCATCACCATCCTCACCTTGTAAATGAGCTAGCAGTTTCTGCACAGAAAGCCTGTTCCATGCAGTAAGTGAGGAAAAGCTGTCTGTAACAAGGGCTGCCCTCCCTGCCCTTTATTTGTGTCCCAGCAGATATATTCGTTCATCAAATTAAGCCCAGTAAGAATCACCAGTTTTAAAACTTTGTACTGTATGGCTATACAGACAGATTGTCATGAAGTACTTAAGCATTTTAACAAATCCTTTAACGTAAGTAATTAGTTCCTACAGTGGGGTACTTAACTATGCAACACAAGGGGAGCTGGGAATCTAGCCAGGACAGTATTTTGTGTTTTTGTGTTTTTTTATTACCACTAGATACTGTTGAAAAGTACTGCAGATATAAACAGATGAAAGCTGTCATATACAATAAACTTGATGTTTTATAAGTTATGAGGACATTTAAGTTCAATTTTGAAAAAATTATTTTATTGCATCAATCAGTTAAAAGCACTTCAAAGCTTCCTTCTACCCAACAAAATGGAAATTCATTAGGATCTACAGAATACTAGGAGCTTTACATGACATACCAAAACTCCACCACCTAACCTCCATGTCAGTACTGTAAGATACAAAAATAAATCGTAAATAAGTTCACTATTTGTGCTGCACCCAGTGGCAACAGAACTGATTAGTCAACTAAATTTCCCTTCAGTTTTAATTTTTCAGTTTAGTGAAAAATTCACTAGATTGTTTCCCCCTCCCATTATCATTCTACCCAAGCAACCATTTAGCTAAACAAAATGTCCTCCAACTCTAAAGACTAATATTACCAAAGCTGAGTGGTGGGTTGTTCTGTGTTTATCTAGTGAACTTAGCTCCACCTCACTTCTCAGAAATAACAGGCAGAACTCCCCCTCATCAAAATTCCTCTTCCTTCAGATCTTTTAATATGGAATGAATGGCAATGTAGTGTCAATGTAGTCCAAAGTCACGCCTGTGGGTCATTAGTTTAAAAATAAACAACAAATCCTAGTTTGTTCAAAGCTTTCATGGCTTCCACCAGTTTGAATGTGTGTAAAGACCATTATCACCAAACTCCACAAGGAGATTTCAAAGAGACCTGAAGGACACAAAGAAACATCTGACAACTTACACGTGAATAATCAATTTTGATACAGAAAATGAGCACTATTTTATTTAGCTCATAGCTCAGGGGGGAAAAATGCAAAAACCCAAAACAGAGCAAACTTTTGGGCATCCAGACCTCCTTTAGTTGTTGCATTATGAGAGAGCCCCAGTAAGGGGCAGTGTAAAACCACACTATCTCAGAGGATGCTGCATGAGTCTCTGGTGCCAGGAATTATAATCCCTTTCTGTACAGCGGTCCCTCAATTTGTGAAGGCCTTGCCTTCCATTTGGCCAGTGCAAGAGTCTTTACATTTGAAGACAAACACAGCTGTGTGCTTACTGCAAGTATCGTATGCTTTGCTGCAAACAAAGACTACTATTGCTCCAGATTTCACTAGCCACTCTATTGAATAATATGCAAATTACACCTTCTAAATAAAAGATAAGGGTTCTCTCCTCAATGGATAGGCTTTCCATGTACAGCATAACGCAGGCTTTCAGAGCAACTGTACTTTGTTTCTGCATACCTATATTATTTGTCCAATAATGCCCAAAGGAATAGACTTCAAGCTACTTTGAACAGCTGAAATATATCATAAATCTGAAACTATTCACTTAGCCTAAAATACTTTCATTACTCATATTTCATTTACAATTAAAAAAGGAAGAACCTATATCAATACATAACTTGTGGTTTTAAAAAGTAGCTCTTTTAATAAGAAAAAAAAATAATCCAACTTTGACAAATGAAGAAAGGCTTAACAAAGCTAAGCTTCCAGCTCAACTCCTGCAAAACTAAAAAATTAGTCCACAAAATTTTCACAAGACCCTTACACATTCCCTGCATTCAGCAAAATTTAATGAAATCACTGGTATACACAGGCTAAGAGAAGGGACAGAACATATTTCAATCTTGACACCAGAGCACACAGTAAAGTTCGCCTTGTCTTAAAATGAGACTTTTTTCTGATCTTTCTGCTAAAAGAGTCTCTGTTTTGACTAATTTCAACTCAGTAACTAAGCAAATGTATAACCGACCTAGAAAGCTGAATGATAAATTGTCAGAAAACCACATGCATAACTAGAGTCCACAGTGCCAGACTGCCAGCCTAAGGAGGACCTTAATTTAAGAGAAAAACAACATGAAAGGCTTTTTCTTCCAGTTGAAGAGATATCCCTCTCTTAACAAGATCAAAGTATGAGCCAAGCAAGAGAAACTTCAGCCTAGTGAAAAATAAAGTTTTAGTTTGGCTGTAACACTTGCTCATTTTCATTCCTATCACTTCACACTCTCATGTAAGTGTTTTGCTTGGTAACAAAGACTAATATTTTCATAGGCACTTTCCATCTGCCTTGCAAACCTTATGTCCACTCAGCAATCATCACCTTCCACACAGCTCAGTTTTCCATGGATGCCTCAGCTTACTCCTCAGTCCGTTTTAAAAGGACACATTATTGGCTGGAAACACATGAACTTCAGAGAAACCCATTTCCAAAGCATCATGTAGAACAGAATTGAATTATCTTGTGGAGTAAGTCACTAGGAGAAAACAGTTTGGACGTTATTTTTCAAATGAGAATACAGTAACACAGCAAAAAACTGTTGAGAATGTCCTTGTCAATGTTGATACCTTCGCTATGCTTGAAACAACATCAGTGCAAAGCATATTTTCATTGTTTTTGTAACAAGGGCTTGAACATAGTTTAGTCACAGTTCCTGAATGGAGGTAAGACAAACTCCCAGTAATCAAGTCTTCAAGAAAGTTGCAGATGATGCACCACAGAGCTTACCTCTCACGCTCCTGTGAACTTAGGTGTCTATATCAACTGACAGCCTCTGAGAAGCCAGAAGTCTCTCCATTTCTAGACCAGGCCACCAGTCAGCCTCTGCTTACAGAGCCACCCCTTTCTGAGGAGCTTTAACCAAATCAGGTGGTAACACTTCTCCCTCCAGATTACTCATTTAAATTTACCTTGTTTACAAAGAGGCCCGGTCTTTGAATTAATCTGTATTAAAGTCAACTTCCCTGATCAGATTAGAAGTCCTCACCCCTTTGTTTGTACCTCCATCAAAGAATTTGCACCTTTCTGATTAAAGCTACAGTTAATTACTTTATGAAAACAATTGGGCTAGTCACACTTAAGTTCAACTTATTTTCTAAAACTGCACTCAACCTACTTTCCTAGAGCAAATCTAACCTATTTTATCCCATTGTCACATACGCTTTTTAGAAAATGAGGTAAAAGAAATTCCCAATCTTTCCCACAGCTACAGAAACACAAGTTAGGAGTGGGCCCTATGATGCAGTTGATTTATTTCTCCATCCTCCTGCAAAGATCCAGATGCCTTCTGCCAGTTCTGGAAGATGATTGTCCACCCTCTTAAAATTCCCCACAGATGCAGACTGCACACATTCATTTCCTTCACAGAGGCTAGTTATCAGAGAAAATGCACCTACAGTCTCCCCTGCTCCAGTCTGGACCCTGATGAATACAGTTCATTGTTTTCTGCATTCTAGTTCTCATTTCAGTATTTTCTTGTTCAGAAATAAACACAAATATTTCAGCCTTTCAATGCAGATCATGTTCTCTAGAGCTCAGATACCTTCCCTTCCCAACCACCTTTTCTAGTCTTCCTCCCCTTGGCTTAAATCTTTGCAAACACAGTATTCAAGCTAAGATCTCAATTTCTCTGTTAATAGAGTGTCTGCATTTTTCTTTCAGTGTCACAAAATTGCTCACCTATGTTTAGCTTGTGGTCCAGTAAAACACTAGCTCCTTTAGTGAAGAACTGCCATCTAGCCAGTTATTCTTCATCTTGCTCTTGAGTATGCCCCTGTAGCAAAGCCTCCATAGTCACTGCATTCTATTAATTTCAAGCACTTCAAATGGTCAGGATCACTTTGAATTTTAATTTTGGCCTCTACAGAACACAGGCTCAGCATTATCTGCAGGTGTAATAAGCATGCACTAAAAAATAATCCATGAAAATACTGTATAGTAACAGAGATGGAAGATAGCCCTGCAGAGTTTCATCTGACATATCTTTCCAGATGAATAATAGCTATATACTCCAAGGTACTGACGCTTGAAGCAGCTTGAATTCCTGAAACAATTGTCTGCTCAGGAGTAAGTAAGGAAATGTGAATATGCTCTATCATACAGATATATTAATGAATGACAAGGAAGGCTTGGAAAACTTCAGCTGTACACTAGATAGGGAAAAATACTAAAAACAACTCAACAACAATATTAATTCAGTGTTCAAGGGCAAGTTGGATGGGGCTTTGAGCAGGCTGGTCTAGTGGGGGGTGTCCCTGCCCATGCAGGGAGGTTGGAACTACATGCTCTTCAAGGTCCCTTCCAACTCAAACCATTCTATGATTCTATAATTCTATGATTAACAATCACCTTTGAACCTTGAAAATGAAAGGGATATCTAAGACAAATCATATAAAGGTACACTTTCTCCTCCCTTACTGTAAACACTTTTTATCATGTCAATCAAAGATAAAAAGTACACTAGCTGTGAACAGTCCACCTGAGGAAGTGTTGTTCATTGTCATTAAGTGTAAGCACAGACAGGGGCAGGCTTTGTAGTGTCTATCCAGGTATCTTCTATTTCTCCAACACCCTTTTCCTGTTCTCCTCTAAAAGCCAGGTTCATGAATGAATTAAAACCAAGTTCTTGAAATTATTTTTAATTGTTGACCGATTTAAATTTTGCCACCTTTCGCTCCATAGTACCCTTTCACATGGATCAAGCCAGAACAAATCATATTAACCAGGGAACACCTTCAATTTTATACCATTAAAGCACTTGTGTGTTATATTGAAACGAATGAGGCATTTCACATTTATTTAAGAGTTTTCACTTTAGCTTGTAAGAAAAAGAAATAAAGGAGAGCCAATCTGGTTTGGAAAAAATAATTTTTACAGTTCGTTGTATCCTTCAAGCAGTTGTACCAGCACATCAGGAAGAAGCTGCTGAAGTTATCTGATTTGGGGCTGCTAATTTGAGTAGCTGGCCCAAGTCTCCAGTTATTATTTTTTTCTCTATCAGTCTGAGATTACAAAGGGCTTTTATCAACCAAGAACCTTCATCACTGTTGAGGTACTTAAATACTAACCAACTTGTTTCTCAGTCATACTTCTTGATGGAAGTGAACAGGGGGAATTCCTCATGTGGTGATGGTGGGAGAGTAATTTTAAGCCTTCAAATACTTCTCTCTCTCCTTTGAACCTTCTCCAATTTTCCAACATCCTTTTCAGGGCAGATCAGAATTAGTGACAACATTTCAATATCGCTCCCCCTAACAGCATACACAGAGATAAAAATCACTTATTTCTTCCCATCGTTGCTGCCTTGTTTATAAACAAGATCATATTTCTGCTTTTATCCTCACCATCTTACAACAGAAATTCTCCTGTATTTACAGGGTAGCACTACATTGCAAACCACTTTAGGAGTTGTTGTGCTGGGAAAACAAAAGCAGGTTATCCGAGCAGAATAAGCTATATTGGCAAAAGCAGGTAACTTATTACTGCCATTTTTTTTGTTCAGAATGGGCATCCCCATTCTGTTTTTTAGGGTGAAGATATGCATATATTCATTAAATTCACAAATTTTCTGGCACAGCCAATGCTGGTGCTCATGTTACACTGTTTGTCCAGTAATCTGCTATTATTTAGGGGGGAGTAAAGAGAGGGAGGTGGAAGGGGGTGCTTTCCAAGCTATCATTCTCAAGCAAATAAGCTGGATTTATATTCTTTAGGATAAAAAGCAAGGCAGTATCTCAGATCAAACATTTTATGTGAACATGCCCAAACTACCAATCGATAAATCACTTGAGATTTCTCCATCTTCCTCAATATATGTCCTCACTAAAACTCCCTCACCTTCAAATTTGTACTAATACAGTTTTATATTTATTTGCAGGCTGCTCATAAAAATACTACGCAGCCCAATGCCGTATAAAGAGATCTCTTTATTATTTAAATATAATATTTATTATTTAAATAGAGATATATCCCTCTGATGCTGACTTCTTTCTGGTATTTACACTGAGACTCTAAATGTTTTTAATACATGCATTGTTGACACTACAGAGCACTAATGTTTTAAAATTTTGGCTGTGATGCAATATTATGTCTTACAGAGTCTGAACTTTTTTATATGCTTTTGACCACTCACTAGAATGTCTTAAATAATTGTCTTTTTTTTTTTTTTTTTTTAGCAAGCAAATTTTTTTTCAGCTTAAACAGTTTTAGGTCATAGGTTCCTTTTCAGATCTCAAAAGTTAGCATCTTCTCTGGAATAATGAAAAAATGTTTTCTCTTCCTCTCTTCTCTAGAGACAGGCATTTGATGAGCTCACTGTATTCTGTAGTTCAGCTCCATGGACTGAAACAGTTCTTTATACCTTTTTCTTCACATAGTTGCCCATTACATTTGTACATGCAGATTTAATACCACATAGTACAGTTTTTTCATTGGCTTTCAAAAACTGGTTGAGTGCAAGACCATGCAGATTTAGGTGTAAGTACACACACATCAGTATAAAGTCTCACACCTTACCTCATGCAGCCAGTGAAGGCCAGTTTATGATAAGTCAGACAAACTGCACTGAAGCAGTCACCCATTTCCTCCTGCAAAGCCAGCAGACCAGATGACCAAACAGGTGGGGACCATAAATCCATAAGCTACAAGATGGAGAAGCTTAAAAACTTGTCCATCAGTTTTTCTTAAACCAAAAAAAAAACTTTTGAGAAATGGGGCAAAAAAAATCCCTACAACCTGAGCCTATGTGCCATTAAAAGACTGGATAACTGCTCTGCTTGAAATCTCAACTGACAAGGGAGAAGTGAACAGTTTTTAGCCAAAGCAGCTCTCTGACACAGCTCAAGGCACGTTCACAGTAAGTGCTGGTATTGCCACGGGGAAGAACTTGGGAAGATGTGGATTGAGGCAGGCAGTACTGCCCCTTTTGATGTCAGCCAGCACTCCTCTCAGTTTAAGTGCATCACCAGTCCACACCCTTTGTAATTCGGAGCGGGTTAGCACAGATGGCTTCCCCTTTTGACACAGAGGGCGTAGTTCCCCAACCCAGCTCTGCTCTCAAAACTGGTTTAAGAAGTTCCCACCCTGGATTCCTCACTCCTCGCTGCTGGTTCCTGGTTCTGCAGTGCAGTTCCTTGTACCCTCCGTAGGCAGCCAGACCTACAAGCCTGAGTGCAAACCCATCATAGCAGCAATTCTCCCCACTGACTCAGTTTACAGTAAAGGCTCACCAACAGCTGCAGTGTGACTGATGGCAACGCTTCAAGAGAGTTCAAGCCCAATATAACTACTGCTGTCAGGCAAGAATTCTCCCCTTCCCCCCTACCATGTGCACACACTTGTTCCCTTATAAACCAGTTCAGTACACTGAACTGGGTAAAAACTAACTAGGAAAGGAGTGTAAGCTCACAAGGCTAGGAGCGAGACCAATATTTTCAGCTGTAACAAGTCACATTAATAGCTCAGCTACCTCATGAAACACTCTTAGAGAGAAAGGAGGTCTGGCAGAAGGGACAGATAATTCTTAACTAACTCTTCTGCAAGAAAAAACGTCCATGGAATTACAACCAGATTTTATTGACTTCTGATGCAAAACAGTTTGGTAGCTCCACTAGCTTCTGCCTTACGGTTTCCAAAGTAGCTGTCATATTGAAATTCAGTTTTTCCAGCTATCTTAAGATTTTTTTAATTTAAAAAAAAAAAAAAAAAAGACTCTTGGCTTAACATTTCTTTTAACTGGTAGCTCCTGACAACAGGCAATCTAAAATAAAAGCATTTAACCAAAAAACCCTATGCTGAACCCCCTACCTCCAATTCTCAAACACCCTTCACCTCCAAATCAAATATTCTTTATCATCTCCTTAAAATTCACAAGTGACATAGGCATATTATAATCACAAGTTCTCCTATTATTCAATTTTCAAAGCATTTCACTTGAAATAAATATTTACCATCTTGAAGTGGCTGATAAACCAGGTTTAAAACAAACTTGAAGGCCAGAGATCCCTCTGTATGCAAAGGCTAACAGTGAGGTAGAGGTACAAAGCTACAGAAAAAAGAACAGAATTTGTTTGTTTTATTATATAAAAAAGCGGATTAATCCTCTCCTCTGTGACAGTTCTTCTGCCTCCTTCAGAGAGTTGAATGGTCATCAAGGTGAGATCAAAGAGCATGGGGTTGGGGTAGATGGAAGAAACTAAATCCTTCAATGGATTACAAAAATCTTCATGGATTTTCTTCCTTGGTCCAACTCGTGCCCTTTTTAAGGAGCAGGGATGAAACCACAGAGTAAACAGGAGTTATAAAATGTTTTTATCTATATACAATTCAAAGTAGATTGTTAATATATCTAAAGTAACTTTTATCACCCTTATATGAAACAAAAGAAAGAAAAAAACCAACAGACAAAAAACAAATTACATCTTCACTGTGAGTTTCAACTATACTCCTAAAAAAAAATCTCTACTATTTGAAGGCACCAATTGAGCAAAGGTAAGAATCTGGAGGAATAAATGACAACTGAAAGACATGCCATATTCCAGCTTTGCAGCACGTCTGTGACACCCGTGACATGCCTTAGCTGGTAGGGACACATCTCACTGGGATAGCAATGCAGGAGTCTCCACTTCCTCCCAAAATCTCTTTGCAACACACACTCAGTTCTAGTAACTTGAGTTGCTTGTACTAAAATGATCAGACTTATTTTTTTTCTGGAATATATCAGGTAGTATCAGAATGCATTTACTCTCCTTGCCAGCAAGTCATTTTCACATACTGCTCTTAAAACAAGGCAGAGTTAATCAGTTTAATTTGAAAGAAATTAATATATCTGTGCAGCACTTGCACAGGAGTATACTGTCTGAATATTCAGAGTGGCATGGTGGCAATTCAGTGATACAGCAAGCTGACTGATTAGCAGCTGATAATTCTTTCAAACTCTAAACCCGATGTATTTAATTAAACTGTCTGAAATACTGCTGTCTCTAATCCCACTAAAGCTACCTTCTCAACACTCAGGGTTTTACCTCAGCCAGTACTCAGCACATACCTTTCCATTACTGCAGCCGTATTTCAAAAGATAAGTACAGCTCTAAGACACAGCTTAAGCCAAATGGTGACATCAGAGCATCTGTATGTATATAGAGGACACTGGACCTCAAGCTTGCATGTGCAGGCAATATGACAGAATAATTAAGTGGGTCAGGCATATATGCTGTATCCAATGAACCCAAACAGCCCTAATTTGCTGCAAGTCAAGTCCTGCCTTTTGCATCTTTCTGGAAAAACATTTTGCCAGATGCTCATGTTCCTTCTGCACTCTGCAGGGGCTCCTGCTCAGAACTTTGCCTCGAGACTGCAAGAGAACATAAATCCTTCTGTTTAAAGGTCAATATTTCAAAGTGCTCCAAAATGGACATTTTGTTTTCAGAAGTAGTGTCAAGGGAAAGAATATTGGCGGCAAAAGGAAAACTTCTAGTAGGCAGTCACATTAGGGTAATGTAATCATGACTCACGCTCCTCACCCATTTCCTGACTTGGGCTCTGCATGATCAAAAGAAAACCAGCCACAGAAATGCTGCCGCTCGTTAATGTTAGCTGGCCTGAAAGGATTACAGAAAACAAACTCATTGCAGAGTATCCTATTTAAAGCCTGGCACAAACTGACACTGACAAACACAGTGGCATAATACCATGCTCAACCAAACCAATAACTTGCCTCTGTTGCGAGAAACAAGTCACAACTTTTAAGGAGTTCTCCTATCAGAACAAACCCTCTCACACACCTTAAAACACTAAATCTTCAGGGTGTGTAGGGAGAGGGTGGGGAATATCCAATTGCTAGTTGGTCTCTAAGTACAAGATGTATGCCTGTTTTGAAGTGCATCACAACAAACTCAGACTGCTGTAAAACTACTACCACCTCCCCATAAAGGCTGTCAAAGAACACACATACAAGCATGAGCTTTGGCCCAAGAGGCTAACACCTTACAAGAAAGACACTGCAAGAGGCAGCTTCTGCCTCAGTGTTCAATCCTGTTGGGCAGCCTGAGTGAAGCGTGTGCTTAATGATGCAAATTGGTGTTCATTTGTATAGAGTTCTTCAGTAGAAAACGATTTTCAGATCCTTGTTGGGACCTTGGCCACATTTAATTTGTTCCAAAACCCACATTAATGAAAACCCCAAAATTAATCATGTATTTCAACAGAAACTAGGCTAGAATTTAAGTAACGCAGATGACAACATGCAGCTGCACCCCTCTGCAGCCCTCGTAGGTCAAATAGGGCTAAGTTGACTCTTCTCCCTCCTACCTCAGTAGCAAAGCCCTGCATTTGCAGGTTCTTTTGCTCCCCTTTACAAATTCGATATAGCTGCTAAACATGTTCCTGGGCACCAGGACTGCAGCTACTTAAGACAAAGGAGATCAAAGAGGAAAGAAATCCTGAAGTTGACCACTAAGTCTATAACCCGGTGCCAAAATCCTTGTCCGCAGAATTAAGGCTGATCAGCAGTGGCACTCCACTGGCAGGATATTGAGGAGACCTATACCAGGTGACTGACAGCCAAATGCCACTCAAATTAAACCACAATGGGGCTTTTTAGTAGAACCTCATCTTGCCTCTTAGAAATCTCAAACATTTTGCCCCTCAAGTCAGGCAGAACAGTTGCAGAAGGCAAAATGTTTACGTCTGGCTAAACCAACATTAGCTAAATACACTAAGCCTAGACTTCATTTAGATTGCGCTAATTGCTCAAGAGTTGAGAAAAGCTCATTCTGAAACAGACCAGACATAAGCCAAGGCCTTACACTGCACTGTGACACTCACTGCTAGACTGTTAACTCTGCTTGATCATTGCATGCCTTGTTTATACAGCACTACAGCCCAGAAGTAAGGTGCAGCAATCCCTTCAGGCATGGATGCACCTCTCTCTTGACCAAGAATGAGCTGTTATCAGATGCTCCAAGTCATTCATGTACCACTTCACACAGCTGGTATGGAAGGCAGTGGGGTGTAGGCAGCCAAATAAATTCAAGGACCTACTTTCCTGTGTAAAGGGCACATTTATTTACCTAATCCTTTAATAAGTAGGTAAGATGAACTTCTGCCTTTACTGAAGGATATTTAAAGCAAATTTCTAACAAGCCCCAGGGAATCAGAATTCAAGTAATGGGAGGAGTGATATGTTGCTTAGTGTGGTTTACCATCCTTCAGAAATTTAAGAAACGGTGACAAGTTGTAGAGCCCAGGACAGACACCTGCAGTGCTGACAAAACCCTCTGTTCGTACACTACAAAAAAAAAACCAGCCCAAAACAACACTAAAACCAAACAAATTAAAATAAAACACAACAGCTATGAAAAAAAAAACAAACCACCAACTCAGAAAACTGAGGTAAAGATGGTCAGAATCCAAGCTACACAACTGGTCAGGTATTCCTGATCTCCTTAGTGTAGGCAAGGGGAGCAGAAATTGGGTGCAAATCTAAAACATACCCAGAACAAAAATCCCCCATATAGTACTGTAACAATGCATTAGGATTGCATTAATTTAAGGCACAATGTGGCACTCTCTTATCTTGTAAAAATCCATACTGAGAGCTTCTTGAGAAGCTTGGGCAAGCAACACACTTCAGGTCCCTGAATTACAGGAGAACACATGGCCAACAGAGACAGTACACTCAAGAAATTTAAGAGGGAACTTGTAGATGATCTCTGCGTTGCTCCTTCAGTACTGGAGAAGAAATTAACGCATAATGTAAGGCTTGTTCCATAGACTCTTTGGATGTAGCTCACATGGGAAGGAATAGAAGTATCTTAACCAAAATACTCTGAATCACAGTCTCAGCAAAAGACACAAACAGTAGCTTCTACAAGGAAGATGATATTACCAAACTGGCATTCATTCTTTTCCTCTGTATGTGGGTGCTACCTGGATTAACCAGAGGAATCCTCCTTCTGGCTACAGAAGCAGCGGGGCTGCATATTTGGGCTCTGAGAGAGGAGCGCAAGGAAATCTTACTGGAGGGAAATTATTAAACTGATCACCAACAGCTACAAAGATCCATTTTAGAAATAGTTCACAACATCCCTATTGCTACAGTCCTATGTATTTTAAGTTAAAACCACATCCTTGGGGAAAATAGGATTTTGTTGTTGTTTTGTTTTAGTTTTCTCAGAACACTACAATAATTCAAATTAAATATACCCACTTTATTTAACAAAAATCCTGCCCAGACATTGCTGTCAAACTCTTGCCATTCCTGAAAAGACCATAATCCTTTCACTTTAGAGGATAAATGTGGGAAGGCAGAGACAATTTAGCATGGGAAGAGAAGAAAGGCTCAAACAACAATGAACTGAAAAAAAAATCTACCTAATCAGTAAACCAAATACAAGTCACCAGGATCCCAGGTGAGTTGCTGCTGATTAAGAAAGTTCACACCTCCCGAAGTGTTTCAGACTGTTTGAGGCAGGCTGTTTCCCCCAGGGTGCCAACAAAGGCCTAAGGAGAATTACATCTTAAAACAAAATCTCCAATTTAAAAAAAAAAATAAATACTGTGATTATCTGCAAAATCCAGAGAGACTTTTAATCTGCCTTGCATTTTGGCTGTTACATTCCCAGTGACTTATTATCCAACAAGATGAACTGAGTGCTGTTTTAGAACTTGATTAAGCATAATAAATAATGAAGCTTCCTTCATACCTCTTGCTATTCACCTTTATTACACTGGAGAAGATACAGAAAATTTTCTTCTTTGTTTTTGCAGACACTGAAATATCCTTCTTGGGCTTTCCACTGAAAGGCTGTCCAGCCTATTCACCTGGAAATAGCCATTTGCTCCTTGGTCAAACATTCATGGCCTTAGCAGAGAGCAACAAAGAGTTTACCAATAAAACAAACATCTTAGTACATATGCTGCATTTGGAAAGCAACAACCCCTCATTCCAAAAAGTACAATGAACTCCTATTTTTGTTATTTTTGCTAGAATATTCCAATATTAAATGCAAGAAGCAAGAATGAAAGAAAATTAACATGTCAATACACTTTAGCAGTTGCCAGCTACTAACAACACCTTTCTAACAGCTTAAAAAAACCCCTCATATTGACTTTTTGAGTAACTTCATTTGCATCTCTTTCTCCACTGATGAAATTACTGCTGAGAATTACCGAAAGCTGTAACTACTGTGAACCAGATCAGAAGCATGACTCTTGCTTTACTAAACACATGACAAAATGACAAAACCAATACATCTGCAATGGAAGGATAGGTCTGTACAACACACCATATACACAGCTCCTCTTCTGCTCAGTACATCCATTTAAAATGAAAATAATATTATTTTTTTCCTTTCGTGGGATCTTAGACTAGATCAAATATGACTTCTTATACACTAGCTTAATATGCCTGATTTTGCAGGAGTTCCTCCTTGTTTGTACAACCTAAAAGGTAATGTCATTCCCAAGTCAGACTGATGTTACAAGATGTTACAAACAGAAGTTGTGGCATTCTTTTCTATGAGTGTTAGGACTTGAGTCAGCTTTCTGCTCAGCAGGAGGACTTTCAACCTGCATTGCCAGCAGATGCATTTAAAACTCTTTGCCTTCAATTAATCCATTTCAGTTGGGAAATTACCCTAAAATGACCTGCACTGGAGCACTGGTGATCTGGGAGAAGAGCGGAAAATTAACTGGTAGATAATGAAAATGAGAGGAAGAGAGAGATCTTGATTAGCTGATATCTGAATACCAGCAAGTCACGTGAGTTTTAACAGTAGCCAAAGTCATGTATCCAAGATTAAAACAATAATAAGAATTTTGCAGGTCAGAAGATGTAATCAGCTAAACCTGATACTCTTGTGATGTAGTCCTAAGGGGCTACTGCAATTCCCTGCAGCATAAGAGGCCTCTGATAAGGGAAAGGGGAGGTTCAGTAAGTCTGTATTTGACCATCACCACATCCAGTCCCAGTAGCCACAATTCTGGGAGGATGCCACTAAAAAAATGGTTTCTGAAGAGCTACAAGACTGATACTATCACTTGTTTGCTAGACTGAAGCTAGATAAAGCAAGGTAAGAAAGAAAAATATACCTTTTTTGTAACATCAAGAGCAATTTACCAAAGCCTGTGGCAGATTTTCTATTATTTGGATTTTCATCTAAAATGAAAAAAAAAATATTCTAAAAGATTCCCATTGTCTAATTTAAACAATTCAGACAGAGCTGGGAGTCAAACTAATACAGAACTGGGTAAATATTCAGGAAAGGCCTACAGCTTGTCATAGTCTGGTTCCAAATGGTCTGTTCTGGCTTTTATCATTCAAGATAGGAAAAGAATTTTTCCCTAAATATGTAACATTTCCTCAAGAATTAAATATTTTGGAAAGCACTTTTATCTAGGGAAAGTAATACTAAATTTTTAGTCTTTTTGCCCACAGATTATTTTTTCTTGGCCATCAAGATGATTAGGAAGGTTGAAAGGGCAAATCTCCCAGAATATATCAAAACAGAGCTCTCATCCAAACTGTTTTGTTTGGAAAGTTCTTGCATTTCAGCACAAAACGGGGAGGGGGGCAAAGGTATCTATGCTTGATACTACTTCAAATCCTGCATGGAGAACTAAATACATTCTTTCCTGTCAAACTGCCATGAACAGTTTGAGATCTACAGGCTTTAAAAGCTGTTTCTCCTCTGATGCTGTCCCAGCAGAAGGACATATGTTTCACAGCACCTTAGCTTTTTCAAAGTGAAAAAGGAATACTAAACATTTTGAAACACAACTTTCTAACAAGGGTATCTCAAATCCAGGACCAAGCTAAATCCAATGTCTTCACTCAGATACTCACTTCAGACACTCAGTTTTGAAAAAGCACAACAGAAAGATGAGATGTGGCTTCCTTCACTTTATCTCAAGAGAAATTGACATACTTTTTGAATTTTCCAATACTTTATTTCTTTTTAAGCCACTTCTCTTAAATATTGTTACTGCTGTAAAACTTGACTCTCGCACCACATTTGTATTTTCAGGATATTAACCAAAGAACTACAAACTTTGAAATTCAGAAATCCCAGTAAGAAGCAATAGCTACTTTGTCAGATGGTCTGAAAGAACACACTGAATCAGAGCATCTGAAAAATAATTGATTACCACTTCAGACAAGGATCTTCAATACATACACACATACAGAGAGACAGTTGCTGCTACTTCTGCAGCTACCATGCTGTTTTCTTAAAGAGCATACACACAATTTCTTAGATGATGCCTTTTTTAACATGTCCACCTACCCCTCAGGTGTCTTGGAAGCTTCAGTTTCTCAATGTTTTTATAACTATCAGACTGATATTGAAGCCAAGATTTTCTGTCCTTTGCAGCAATCTGCATGTGTTTGTTTATTGGGAGGATTATAAAGAGGTGGGACAATTTTAACAGAAATTGTTAAATTGTTTCTCTAATGAGACAAAACAAAATTATGTATTTCTACTGCCTTGTTCCACCATAATGCCCTTTAATCCTATGCATACACCAACCATCAAAAATCCACAGCCTTGCTAAAAAGTTCTGGCACCTCTGTACTTTTAATGCTAGTCTTGACATTCAAATTTTGTACCTGGGAACATGTATTTTCCTGTCGCTCTGAATTACCAGGATGATAAATTTTAAGGTGTCTTAATTGTATTATTTTTGCAAGATTCAGTAGCTTTGTGTCTGCCAGCTAACATCTTCCAGAAGTCCCTCCATTAAAAACGCTGCCCCTCCTGCTTACATTGCTTCATTCCCACAAACTACTCAGTAAGAAGAAATAACCATCAACCCAAATTCAGGAAGGACAGAACCTTTGCATATGAGCTAGGGATGTGGAAACAGGAGATGGAGGACAGTGGAAGTAGGGTAAGAATTTACTATTACGCACAGATGCAAGGGAGAAAGACGTAAGCAGGCTTGATGCATGAGAATTAGCAATAGGAATTAACTTCACATTTAGATTGCTTAGATTGTTTAGATTGCATTTGGGCATTGAAGCCTGCTTCTTTCCTTGAAGATTTTTCAAGCTTTTTGCAGATTATGTCTTTATATTTTCAGAGATTACACGTAAAGATTTACATTTCAGTTGATACACTGTTCTTACCAAAGGCAGTATCAAAAAGTTTCCAACTTTGCTGTTGTTGCTTCATAATATGCTACCCATCCCTTCCTCCTATAAGGTTGTCAGCACATATCCCTGCAATCCAGCTGTTATACCATGCCACAAAATACATTATTTACAATGCATATTCCTCTGCCAAAGTACAGTCACCATTGTAGTCTCAATGTAAAATAACTACTGCAAGTAAAAGTGAAGTTAAATCTCAGACAGAACATCTGAAACCTGTTGGCATCATAAACTATTGTTAATTGTTTTTGTTTGGAGTGGTGAGTTTTATTTTTATCCTCACAAATTCCTTTAGGAACTCCTGCAGATTCCTAACCTACTTGGGCTCTTGCTATTGTAACTTTTCTTCTTTGGGACTAGAAATAGTAATTTTTAAGAGAGCTGTACAGCCTGCTCTGCCATAAAAGGAATAATTTTGTTGTCTTTGCTGTTGACTTTAGTGGATCTTGTCTAAAAGACTGGAGACTGAGAAGAGGACTAATCATGCTTGAGGGTGCATAATATAGAGAAAGCCAGAGGAAATATAGCCTCCCTCCCCACTAAACTTATACCATGCAAGTGGCAAAGAGATATAGAGGAACAAAGCAGCTGCCATACAAATTAATGGTCTGCTTAGTCCACTATCTCGCTCCTAACAATAGATTTTCTAGTCAGTTTGTATGACTTCTCTTAACACTAGTTGCTTTGCATCTCATTAACAGGAAACAAATTAGAGCAAAAATCAACATTAACAATCCAACTTTAATGATTAAGGTTTTCTCCAGACTGAGCCGATTCTAACATCTACTTGTAGGCAAGATGACTAAATTAAGCCATGTGTTGCTATAAATTGGTATTATTGTAGTGTCACAAGCTAGGTATCTATTATATTAAGAATTATGAAGACAAAATTACAACAATGAAATTGCTCTGCAGTTGTTGCAGATTTTGAGGCAGAGAATACTGTTAGCTTTGTAATAAAACTGTAACTGTTGTGAGCAGCACCTCTCTCCTGTTTCTTGTTTCCACTCCAAGTCTTTGGACTGGAGTAAACGACAACTTTGTATGCTATATATATAGTCTATGTGTGGACACACTGCTCCATTCTTTACCTCCACATTCCCATCTGGTTTTTAAACTTCCACGCAGAAAAGACTCCCAGATACACTGCATCTTACCCTCTTATGAACTGTGGTTATTCTTCCAAGGTCATCTGCTACGGAGCCACGAGCAAGCAAAGAACCACCTTAAACTTTATGAAGAGCAGTAATCTTTTGTATCTGGAGCAGGAACATGAGAGCTTCATCTGACATGCACGAAAATCAATAGCACTATTCTTTTCTTGTCCTTTTTTCACTCACCATGTAGCTCCTTCTACTGTTCAAGTCCTCCTTAAATCCCTAACATTATCTGTAGGAGCTAAGTACCCTTAAAAGAAGGGAACATCAAAGACTACACAGCCACATACCATCCTCCCAATGAATACAAGCAAGTCAAGCAAAAGCTAAAGGAACGTGCCTTTGAAAGGACCACAGCACTGGAGAGAAATGGTATGGCTGGCCTGTGCATCAAACAAAAAAGGCAGAACCTGCATCTTCTTTTTCCTTCACTGTTTCTATGGCCCAGGCAGCTTCTAGTGTCAGAGACACTTTGTTTATAATCTTAGTGGTTACAGAAACATGTACTTATAAAAAAATCAATGAGTCACTTTAATGCTTCAAATGACAGAGAGGTTGGAAAATTAAAATTGATTAAGCTATCATTTGAAATTTGAACATAGAGAAAATTGACCTAACCATTCATTAGTGATGAATTTTAACCAAACTGATACTATGCTTTAATTCCCAGATGACAGTTTACCAAATAATCTAAAAATAATGACCCAAAAGTAATACCAATGACCATTCCCTGACAGAATTAATCATTAAACGCAGTGACAAGAGTGCCTGAACAAGATGCTGTACCTTAACAGTAGTCTGACATATTGAAAACAGTGTATTTATGGTGTGCATCTCAAGCAGAGAAAGAGGAGAGAAAAAAAATCCTAAACTTTGACCATAAGGTACATCACATCTTGGACTAATCTTTGCCTGAGTTTCAGATATAGTTTATCCAATCACATAAATAAACAGAATTAAAGTCAAAGTAAATCAAAGTAGACAGTGAATCTCATTAACTGAGGCAAAAAGGTAAAATTAGAACTTTCTAGAAAATATTTGGAACTTGATGAAAAAGATACATGTACACACACTATTTAGGATTTACTTAACTAGAACTGGAGATACAAACAGAAGGAAGACACAGTAGAACTTGTTTCTGATCACAGTATCTTGATAAATACACTCTAAAAGGTTAGATTTAGTAAGTAGTAGAAACAAGAGGAACATCAAAAAAATGTTCTGGTATCACAAGGATTATTTTTAAGGTTCTAAATTGTTAAAGTATTGTATTTTATAAAATTTCAAAGCTTTCCTAATGAGAATAATCCATTCGTGATGTTGTACACTTCTTGGCAATATAAATGAAATAAAAGGGAAAAGAAACAAAAAGGCCACAGTGGGGAACTTCTTGTGAAGACCATGACAGAGAGCTCTGCTGGCTGGAAAGTTAGTTTCACAACCTCCTTGGAGAAATGCTTCATAGGTGCTGACTGTGGTGGCAGCAAAGCACCTTTGATCTTCCTTTTAGAGTATCACTAAGAATCCTGTACCCCATAATTAGAAATATCCTATGCAGAACACTAAGGCTTCGAAGTCTCAAAGAATGCAAAGTTAGGAAATCCCAAGCTTATATTACTTGTGCAACCATTATTTGGTACCTTCACCACCTGCATGTGTTGCCCAGCACCACCCAAAAAAACTATGACAGAGGAGGACCTTCAGCTTTAGCCCAGAATTTCAAACAGAACCTCTCCTTCTATTACTTCTCACCCCATTCACCCTCTTGTTTGAGGCAAGAGGGCTATGAGAAATAAGTTTACTATAATGCACTTATATATGTACCACCGTTTTCTACAGGCATTCTCCAACTTGTGGCTACTTGCTTATGCCTTCGTATCAGGCTTCAGGTTTTTGAGTCTGTTGGACTTTACTGTTATGCTGCACAGCCTTTTCTAAAAAGTTATTTGGCAGAAAAAAAATATATATTTCCAGACTAACAGTTTGGTTTTGTTTACTATTTTCATGGTAGTGTCTAGTATTCTAGAAAAAAACCCACACATATGGAATAAAGGCTCAGTACCTGTTTCCTTTGCTGAAGGTATGGTACAAATATTCAGATACACACAAAATTTTTTATAGCAAAACAGAACTAGACTAGAAACATCTAAGGGACAGAATAAATAAAAAAATATTAAAATACATCAAGCCCTACATTTTAGACCTTCCCAGCAAAGACATTAAGAAGTACTTATTTGTAGAAAGTTCTCTACAGATTAATAAAAAAAAAATTCATTGCCATCTAAATGCATCTAAACAACTTTGCAGAGACCTGACTAAGCAAGTCGTTTCAGTGACCACAGCTCGTATCTCTACAGAAGGTCAGCTGCTGTTTACACATAACCACAGAAAAGTTCACTTAACTCATTCGGAATGAGCCCCAGCACAGTAACTCACTATATCAGTGCATTTAATTTCTTATCGAAGTTGTTCCCTGCTGACCTTTGTGATAGAAATCAAAGCAGTGCATTAGACTTGGTGAGCTTTGTTCTGTTGTTCAGTGGAAATAAACAACACTAACGCAACATTTACATAGTTAGGTGCGTGTTGTGTGGGAACACATGGTGGGAGTTGAAACCCTTAATGTGGCTCCTCGGCAT
>NW_009954497.1:322226-325210 GCF_000747805.2 Chaetura pelagica
TCGGCATTCATGAGATACTACGAGTCAGTCACCAAGTATTGCGCAAGTCGCCTTATTTCAAAGATAAGTGTAACTGTATTTCAAACTACTTTCCCTAAATATACATTTCAGTAAAATGGTCTCATATAAAGAGCTACTCTAGTCATGAAGATGAGTATGCAACCCTCACTTTCACATTTTCAGAGCTTTAGGTATTGAAAAGGGCTACTCGAATGTAGGACCACTCTGCAAATGGCCTGCGAATGGCTTATCCCTCACCTTTAAAAAAAGGAGTAAAACACACTCAGCAGCGCCATAGCCTCTCAGAAGAAAAATCTCATAGTTGCTTACAAAAATTATTAACTAACTCTGCTCTGCTTAACTAGTGGCAGAACCAGAAGACAAAAATTTGTTTCTACATCTGACTGTTTAATCCTTTAATGTCAATGAAACCCAAGTAAAGGTATAAAAGTATCTTGTCACACTTGCCAACCCCGTTCATTTGTAATCACCTAATTTTATCTTGGCAGTGTGCTTTCTGAAGCTTTACTGCTTCTTGATTTAACCCTTAAACTATGAGGAAGTCTTGTCAGCCAGTTCCAGCTGCTCCTGTTGCACTCATCAGTCTGGCAGTCCCCGTGCTGGACCAGTATCTTTGTTTAATAACATTATGAATGTAAATACAGACCATACCGTTTTGTGAGCTATGATTATCTTCATTAATGCCACCCAGAAATCTTTCTTATATAACGTAGCACTAGTAATATATCTCTTCTTCAGCATTAACTTTACCTGAGCTTGTACTTGGTAGTTGCACCTCACTCTGCCATCCTGCTTCACACAAAACCCTCCCTCGTGTAGGTGGTGCCTCAAAGCCCCTCTCACTGCTCTACCCAGACACATCCATCAGCGCTAGCTAACTGCTTTCACTGCCCAGTAACTGCTCTGCTTTGCTATGACAGGAGATAATTTAAAAACAGTCCCCCAGCCAACACCTGGTGGAAGGAGGATGAACTGGTCAGAGAGCACCCCTGAGAGCAGCCTCACTGGCAAGAAGTGAAGGAGAACTTGATGGCAAATTCTGCATGGCAGAGGAAAATTTCTTTTTAAACGCTAGCTCCCTCTCCTATCCCAAATTATTTCTCAAGACTTGGGCAGAGGACCAGAATTTCTTCTGTAAGAAGTCATCTAGCTTAGAAGACTATAAACTACAGCAGCATACCTAATTATGAAAAGCTGAGAGCAAAGCATGTTTTGCCATGAACTATGGCTTTCTTTGGTTACAGTAAAGCTGATATAAGTGGTTTGGAACAGATTTAGACACCTCTTTGAAGTCAAAATTACGTTGAGCCACAGCAGTCAAATAGGGATGGTGCAGAGCCACGCTGCCTCAGGGAAAGCGTGGCTCCGGGATGCCTCTTAGGTGATATCCATCTCTTTCCTTTCCAAAATTCACCCAGGCTACCTCCTGATGATTCCAGCTGACTTTACTGATCACAGAAGAGAGACCACAGAGGTAGTTTCTGCAGCTTGATACTTCTGTGGATACACAAGGTGCTCCTGAGAGAAGAGTAACTGTGATTATCTTCAGTGTGAGGAGGAGACAGGCCCCATTGTTTCCTTCCCAGACACCGCTGGCTTATGCTGAGGCTGGGACAAATCTTTTCCTTCAATACTAACCTACCGACTGAAGAACCTGCTCAGTTCCTCTCCTCTGCATGCTGTAATAAAAACCAAATGTGCAAAGCAAGGAGTGCCCTGAACACAGGAGTTTTTCTCCTACTTTTCTGAAGGATTCTGCTGAAAGACTATTTTTAACATGCCACAGAGCTAAAGCAAATCTTAATGCTAAAAAAGGCTGGACCCTTTTAGTACAAGGCACTTTAAAAATAAATCTTTGCGACAACAGTCACCTGCTGATAAATGCTTTTATGTTTAGCCAGCTGCTAAGAAGCCACATCTGTCACTTCTTGCTTCCACAAATGTGCTTTCCTTTTCTGTAGGGAAGGAGAAAATGTTGCTCCTGGAATTGCACGGAGTATCATGATGCCTTTTTTGGTATCTCTGTCATTCCTCTACATATCTGAACCACTGCACATGGATTATAAGATTTCTGATACTGTGCGTCTCAAGAATTGTTCAGCTTTAGATTTTCGTATCTTAGAGCCTCTGATTCCCCACCCCCCCCACCCCCGTACTTTGCTGAACAATGTTACACATTTATAGCCTACATGTAACTGAAAATAATGGTCTATGCATGAGAAATCTCACTCCCGGGAGCTCTCCTTGCCTCCCTCCCCCAGATATTATTTAAAAGGGAAAAAAAAAAGGATCAGGATTACATTTGTAACATTAAACATTTCATAAGAAGCCCTCTTCCTATTTTTGAAACATAACAGCAATCAGCAGTGACGCAAGTCCTAAATTAATTACTTCCTCTGTTTTGGTCTCTTTTTAATTCCAACAGAAAACAAACCAAGTCCCTCTTACTAATCTACTGCCCGCATTTCTTCATCAGCAACCCAACACAAATTCTCCTTTGACTTCCCGACTTTCCGCCCGCATCCCACCGGGCCGCTGGGTCCTGCCCGGGGCGCAGCCTCAGACCCGCAGCGCTGCCAGCGGTGGCGCGACAAGCGCACGGGTATTTTTAAACCCAGGCAAGAAAGGCGCAGCTGAAGAAGGTATCCCGCACGCACACACACACACACACACACACACATCAAGTAATAAGAATAAAAAATGCCCGCGCTGTTTCGGGGTGATGTAGGTATGACCTCTGCTTCCAAGACAGGGCGTCGCATCAAGTATGTCAAAATCGGCAGGGGAAGAAAATTGAAAGCTATTGTAAGGGGCGAATTTCAGCTCGGAATTGCAGTGATGTAGAAACGCTCCGAGACGGTCTTAGCAACGCGATCGCTCCGGCACCAACTCCCCAAGCAGCCAAACGCGACGATTAATGGACACTCTCCCAAGCCACCCCGAAATGCCTCCCCTCCCTCACT
>NW_009954497.1:326062-345749 GCF_000747805.2 Chaetura pelagica
AGCGCGGGGGGGCTGCGCGGGTCGCGGAGGATCCCGCATTCCCTCCGAGGGACCAGCCGGGGCCAAGAGCCCTTTGACGACAGATTTAAGATGGGCACCTGCCCATCTTTTTTTATACAAGTGAGACTGCCTTGCCCAGAACGTGAAAGGGCTCACAATAGCTGTTGGCAGTCCAGCAGATTGCTGACTAGGAAGCCCATAAATACTGAGCAGATGTTATTTTTTTTTTTTACAAGTTCCGTGGTTAATCGAGGTAGAGACCCCGATATTGTTTCTCTTCGCCCAGTGACATCCTCCCAGAGGTTTCTGTTGGCAGGTACCTGAGCTCAACCCTCACCATCTGCCAGTTTTACCAGAGGGTCATTTTTCAAAATGTTACGTTTGGCACTGGCAAAATAGCACTGCGTGTGTATTTATTGAAATATTAAGTGTGGTACATACTTGACCAAGGCTAAGGTATTTTTATAAATGTTTGCAAAAATACTGAGCAGATTTTTTTTTTTTTTTACAAGTTCCGTGGTTAATCGAGGTAGAGACCCCGATATTGTTTCTCTTCGCCCAGTGACATCCTCCCAGAGGTTTCTGTTGGCAGGTACCTGAGCTCAACCCTCACCATCTGCCAGTTTTACCAGAGGGTCATTTTTCAAAATGTTACGTTTGGCACTGGCAAAATAGCACTGCGTGTGTATTTATTGAAATATTAAGTGTGGTACATACTTGACCAAGGCTAAGGTATTTTTATAAATGTTTGCATAATTTTCATTATGTATGGAATTTTGAAACAAATGTAAACAGTGGGTGCATTGTGTATAAATGTATATTTAGTTTAAAATACGTTTACATACCCACATCTGGGTCAGAGAATTTTCCCCTTTGCTCCCTTTGCATTGTTAGCGTTGGAGCACTTTAACTGTAAAGCACTTTACCACAGGGCAATTGTATTTTCTTTTCTGTAAATACAGTGCCCAAATTCAAGGAACATTTTCATTTCAAGGTGTTAAGACTGTAATATTCAGCATGCCCACAGACTGCTATGACATTACACATACAGGGTGATGGCTCCGGGCAGGAAATGTCAGGTCACATGCAGTTTATACCCCGATCCTGCTATGTGAAAATACTACCCTTTCACGTGGAATTTCTCATTGCTGAAGTATTTTCAATTCCATGAAAAGCCTTTTAACCATTTGATTTACGTAATGTGATTTCAAACAAACAAAACAACAATAAAAAACAAACAACAACATCAAAACCACAACAAAACCAAAACCAAAACCCAACAAAACAAAACAAAACACAAAAACCCACAAGCCCTCCATATGTCAACCTAGTAACAGCTGAGGGTGAAGTTGCTTGTCCCATTGAAGCAAAGGCTTAGTGCAAACTGTTCCTGTCCGGCATGCAGCCCCCCAGCTGGGAGCAGGCACCAACTGAGCAGGTGGTTGGAGGGAGCAGACCTACCACTGCCCAAGGGAGCAGGATGGATCTGTGCCATGGCCTCCGACGATAGTGAAGGCATGGCCAGGACTGCACAGTTCCAGTAATTCTTAATTGCTATTGCAGAAGCCAAAGTAAATTTGAGTGCAGCCCAGAGGCTGCTCCCAGTTTATGCAAAAGGATAGTCAGAGAAAACAGCTATTACAAAGTTTGTGTAAGCAAAAGAAAAAAGAATCCTCTAATATAACCTGGCTTCTTTGGATATATTTCCAGCTTTGCAATTAGTCAATTATTTGTTCTGCTTGAGTGCTCTCTACTCTACCTTTAATCTACCAGCTCTGCTCTTGAGACTACTTTTTCATTTAGGAACCTAATGTAAATGGTTTAAAACTTTTTAAAAGGACACTTTGAGGGATGACATTGCTCATACTTCTTTTGAGTTCAGAAAAGACGTGTGTGTGGGCATGCGTGTGTGTGGCTCCATGTGCTGAAGCTGAAGAGAATCCATGCAGCTGTTTTCTGAGGACAAAACAGACAGACACATGGGTTCATTTGCTATAATAACATCCTGATGACATTTTACAGCAGCACACTCAAGAGCTTTTTCCAGTCATGTCACATATCACTGCACCTTCTGAATACTGTTCCTGGTTCTTTTTCAGAGGTGGGTTTCAAATCTCTGTATGCCACTGTACTGTACCACAGTTAGTTTAATTCAAGTTTCTCTCTTGCACTCTTTTATATCGTGACCTCCTGTGCCTCTGACCTGCAGCACCTGCTTCAACTTTTCTTCTTCAGTTTTCCCTTCTCTTTATCCCTTTTGGGATTCATGCTTGTTTTCACTGTGATGTGGGGATGACCTGCTTCTCTTTAGCCCTAAAAGCCTATTCGGCCTGAAGCTGCAGCCATGCCATTTCTGCTCCTCTTATATCATTGCTCTTACATTTTCCTTTCCTGTGACAGTCACCTCTGCTTTATCAAGACACGCTGCATCCCCCAGTACAAGGAGCATGTTTTTTACCCTGCACTGCACCAAAGTGTACTGTCATAGGTAACAATGATGCTGGTTTGCTCTCTTACAAAGACACAAAGGATATATTAATAGGAAAGAGTTATGGGTGCACATAAATACAGTTACTATTTTGAAGAAGTAGTGGTTTAGAGAAAAGGTTTTGATTTTCTGCAAAAAAATGTCAATCCCTTACCCAGCTTAGCATGTTATGGGAAAGCCTGGAAGACAGAAATCTAGGGGCCAGAGGCAGACCCAAGGTTTCTAGGAGAACCTCTATTCTGAATTCCTTCAACTTCTTAGCAGTTAAAGTGTGAGCTTTATTAATAACATGCAGATTTTTAACTGATCACCGAGGAAGGAGTGATGGGATCCTCTGCTGTTTGGTCTCTTTCCACCAGAGATTGATGCCATCTCTCCTGTCATTTCAAACCTCCCTCATCAGGAACTGAAACTGGAGTTTAAAGCATGGTCTTAAGTTTCCTAAATGGCACACATGCTTGAATACTTAAATACTTGAATGATTACATCCCTGTGATATCTAGAGAATGTAGGTATCTGTTTACATGGTTTGCTGAATCAGGACAACTTCTATTTGTCAGAATACTGGTTTTATTTATATATGCCCAACTCAAGCCTGTGGTGTTCTTGCTGTATTGTGAGTTTAGTGAGGATTGTTAAGCAATTCGTTATGCTTTGAAATTGTGTTTAAAAGCTGAACTTCGACAAAGGTTTTATGATCCTTAAAGTACACATGATTAACATAAGCTCTGGAAGCTGTGTTAAACTAAACACTCTTCATATTACCACCATAAACAAGAAAAAGTTACTAAAATCTTTTTCAAAAACTGTCTAATACTGCTTTACTGTGTTCCTAAAGATTGCATTCTGAAATACTATTGCTAAATGGTGTCTAAATATTTATCTCTGTTCCAATAATTCCTGTAGATTACCAATGCTCACATATACAAACATGACATTTCTGATAAATTACTTTATAGAGTAACAGAGCTGTGGGGTAAGAAGGGACTTTGGGGTCATGTCCTCCACATTGTGCCCTGATACAGGATAAAGGACTTAACTTTTAAAACCTCCCAAAATCTCTGGACCTCACCATGGTCTTCTCTAGTGGAGATGCAGCCTGTTTAGAATTCCCTGAAACAGGCTGATGAATAATGTATACAAACTCATCTCAGCCACCTTTCACAGTCCCTCCCGGATCCTTGGGACATTTCTGTGGGCAAGGTGGGCTACCACATGCCTGGGCTTTTCCTACACGTGTTCATTTATTCTCTGTTCCTAAAATCACCCACTGATGGAAATTCTACAACCTCCCAAGGTAGCTTCATGGTCTCATCCCTTCACTATCCATATTTTTACTATTTTCCCAACAGACACACAACTTAGATCTTTCTTTGCTGCAAATTAGTCTGTTTTCTTCTCTCACTGAGCTTGGAGAACAGTGGGACTATCTTCTTTATAACAATCCTATTTGGAGGCTGCTATTTTCCCCAGCTGTATAGTTCTTTCTCAACATTTGCTCTTACCAACTTGAAACAATTATCATACATAATACAGCTTCTTTTAATGGAAATCATTATGCAGTGTTGGAAGGAAAGAACATGATCTGACCGAGGGAAAAGTCTGCTGCAACTTGTTTGCCACAGATTATTTCTATAACTGAGACTTTGGGAATTTCTATAAATAAAATCACTATCACTCTTCTGAGAAGTGAGCATTTACTACCATTTTTTAAACAATGAAAAAATACAGATCTGTTTTTCATCTAAATTCCTGATATATTTGAAATCACTCAGAGAAGAAAGTCCAAAGAAATGTGGTTAGGTTTGACGAAAAGAAGCCTCCCAGTGGGATATTTAACAGAATACCTAGAAAACAGTGTTGAAAGACCTACAATATTTGGAACCCATTATTTCAACTCTCGTTCCATGACCTCTGAGCTCTACAGGACCTCACTTGGCTTTAACTCATTATCCTCCATGGTGATAACACTTTGGGTCCAGGGGAGAAAGAAGGACTAATTGACCCAGGCTTTCAGCAAGGTTTTTGCCTGACATTGTACATATTAATAATGAGTATTTGAATTTCAACTTCTTTTTTTTTTTTTTTTTTTTTTTTTTTAAATTCAAACACTGCATAAGATTTGGCTCTTCTATTCTGTCTTTTCCTACTGCATTATGAAACACCCAGTGGAAGCACACTGTCTGTGGGTACCAATCTTCCATCCCCTGCTTCCCAGGCTTTCCAGTACTGCAGGGGTGGGGGGTGAGTTGGGGGATGGCCTGGTGTGAAGTGGTGATTCAGCTGGTGAAAGAAAGTGGTAGTTCACACACTGTTCCAGACAAGCTTTTCCTTTCTTTTGTCATCTGCTGTTTCTGGATCCCTTAAGCTCAAAACTTTTTTTTCTGCAGAACTCCCCAGGAAGGAGAGGACAAAATATTACACAGCATTTGGTGGGAGGGGATGCAAACAAGTCTCTAGTACCAGGGAAATGCCACTGTCTGTGATGGCCAGCAGCTTCAAATACTTTTTTTTTTTTTTTAATTCAAACACTGCATAAGATTTGGCTCTTCTATTCTGTCTTTTCCTACTGCATTATGAAACACCAAGTGGAAGCACACTGTCTGTGGGCACCAATCTTCCATCCCCTGCTTCCCAGGCTTTCCAGTACTGCAGGGGTGGGGGGTGAGTTGGGGGATGGCCTGGTGTGAAGTGGTGATTCAGCTGGTGAAAGAAAGTGGTAGTTCACACACTGTTCCAGACAAGCTTTTCCTTTCTTTTGTCATCTGCTGTTTCTGGATCCCTTAAGCTCAAAACTTTTTTTTCTGCAGAACTCCCCAGGAAGGAGAGGACAAAATATTACACAGCATTTGGTGGGAGGGGATGCAAACAAGTCTCTAGTACCAGGGAAATGCCACTGTCTGTGATGGCCAGCAGCTTCAAATACATCACATATTAATTCTTAACAAAAGGAGGTTAATGGCTGTTTTAAGCTTACAAGGTAAGCTTAGAAAAGTAAACTAAAAATCACTTAAAAGGATATTGCAGTTGCTCATAGAAATGTAAGAAATGGATACGGTATAGAATAAATAATACTTTTAGCAATAATTTCTCACTTTACAAAGAAAAAGAGGAGTGAGAACAGCTCTGCAAAATATTGTCTGGCTTAATATGAAAATTTGCACATTACTATCAGCAACTAGGGGCTAATTCTGAAACTGCTGAGTACTCTCTGCTTCCATTAACTACTGTGGGATTTGAGACCACCTGGCATCTTGAGGCTCTTTGACAATTTAATTTAGTCTGACAATAGCGCTGAATAAAAATATTCCTGGGGATAGCCCGCAATTATATAGCATGAGCTCATTTCTTCATTATAAAATGTGAGCTGAAACCATTCATAACTGCCAGCCAATATTACAACAGGCAATTCCAGTTTTTCATTGCATGGGAAAAGCACTAGCAAGCTTTAATGAGTTTCAAAAATAGCTGCCACATCAGAAAATTGTAATTGTGCTTGTTTTTCTAATGTGAATACCTGTTCAGCAGACATCGCTTAAACAATGGCATCCAAATAGACCAGGGCATGTAAAATAGCTACTTCTATTTGTCAGCTGCACACCCATTGTTTTCAGTCAGAGCCTGCAGAGCAAGCTTCAGCTGTACATTCCTGGGAAGTGAATAATATCAGTTGAGATTATGCTACAGCACCACATCTATTACAAGCACATTATAAAGATTGAATATAACCTAATTAGGAAATGCTGAAGTCGGATGGGTGTGGATGTGGGTTGGTAAAGAGTCATCTTACATGACCTGCATTTACTGAAAATGAGAGTTCACAGAGGATAAAGCAAAGGTAACAGTGTAGATTTCAGTCCCAAATCCAGATATCACAAACGCATCTCACATTCCTCTTATGGTTGCCACTAAGCTAAACAATTGCTCCCTAAGTTTCACTTCCATGAAACTCTTTTGTAAACACTTTGTGAATCCAGCAGGAGAAACCAAATTTGGTCACATTCTTATTTTTGACGCAGATGAGAATTAGAGCTCTATTCTGTTTTTTGGTGCTAGAAGAAGGAGGTTGCAAAGGGAGTCAGCCAGTGTTTCGCCAAGAAAGCCGTTGTTCTGCGTGTCCTTGTGTCTCCCTTCTCCCCACCACATAAGCCACACAGGCTCATGTAAGAAAAGAGAGACAGCAGGCCAGTGCTGTTCCTTGGATCTTTGTGGGCTAGGTATTAATGCAGCACCAAAGAAAGCAAATACCTGTAGACCACAGTGTCCTGCCTGCACAATGGGACAATTCCAGATGTAATGTAACTTCAGTTTTTCTTCATGTTTGGATTTATCTGGAATGTGTGTAGAGGATCAGAAGATCTTCTGCATTGTTTTGCAGATTCCTTAAGGGCTCATCTTTATGGCACAAGTGAAGGGGCAGGCTCTTCCAACAGCTTCATGGGACCTGCCTCTTCCTGGAGGTTTTCCTGGCCCTTCTGCCATCCCTTCTGGTCTGCAAGACAGGGCTATTTCATTGCCCTCTTCTTACAACCTTACCACAGCACCACTGATCAACATTATGGGATTTCACAGCTATAAAAATTTGTATCAGCTGCCCCTCTGTCTGCACGTTGTTGTTAGCCTGCAGCATCCCTGTCACAGACAAAATACCTTCAAATGTGTCTCATATCTTGCATTCACCTCCTGGTTCCAAAAAGAAAGTTGCATTCACGCCAACAGCTGGAACAGGTCATTGCTCCAAACTGGATTCATGCCATACCACTGATTGGAATAGAGGCTGCACAGAGAAAACTTCAGCATGCCAGACTGAAAGGAGTCTCCTGTGTTTATGGGACTGTACAGGTACTCACAAAGGACAGGCCAGTTTTCCCATAGCACACCACAGAATGGTGCAATTGAGCATGCAGTTAAAACCAGCAAATGTTAACTCAGACATCACTGCGTGTGCCGTAAGTAAATAGACAAGCAGAATAGGTATGCTTGAGCACAGCTCTGCTGTTCAAGTACTTAGACTTGAGCTAAAAATCAGCAATTATCTGCTTTCTTTGCCATTAATATATTTTTGAGAGCCTATTCCCACAGGAAACAAAGGAATGATTAATATTTTCTTTTGTTGGCCTTCTCACAATGTTTAAGTACTATGAAATTGATTTTCAGCTGATTTTAGGGTAAGGTGAGAATAGCTATCAAGATCATGGCATAATGCTAGTGTGAAATCACATGCAAGCATCACTTAAGGAAATGCACTTTGGAGACTCGTCTTTACTGTGCATTTATTACAACATGCACTTTTGTGTCTACTGAAGTTACCATATCTGTTCAGTCTCCATCCTGTGCCTCGAAGGTTGGGACCATGTCTGCCTCTATCATAGACTCCATAAATGTTGGAGTTATCCCTCACCACAAATGTGATAAGCTATGTCTGTCCTCTGCATCAATACCAACTAAATCTGCATTTAAAATGCAAAATTTATAAAATTATTTATTCCCCAAGGTTGAAAAAGTCTGACTTTTACTGGTTGCCCATTGTCCCCAAAACAGTTAAGAGAAGCAAATTACCACCTTACTTTTGAAGAACTGGTATTGGACCTGCTGTCTGTGGGTTCCTGCTACCCACTTCTGAGGGCTTTATGAAAGGTACATAAGAAAAACATGCTCATTGTCAGTAGGTTTGTATCTGCACAGAAAATTTTTTAGGAGGCTGAAAGGTGAAAGTAGCTAATCCAGGACATGCAGGTTCACACCTTTTTCTTTACATGTGGTAAAGATTTAGTGATTTCTTTTAGACTGAAAAGTAGTAGAGGTAACAAAATACAAGGGAAACTTTAAAATTGTTGGTATGATAAATACATTATTTAAAGCTACCTCCATTTTGTAAGATATCTAGTGCATTTGCAGAAAAATGTCTGGAAACCTAATAACAAATACAACTGTTATATATGTTTTAATTTTCACAATATTCACATCAATTATAGTAGTGTTTTTACCAGTGCTCCTGTTACATAATTAGATTACATCTGGCTAAACAAACAACATACTGCATGTGATTAAAACACGGATCAAATTGCACAGGATAATAATATGACAGTGCTGGTGATATTAATGTGCTTGTGAGAAACAGTGATGGATTTTTCCCCCAGACAAAAATACTTTTATCTGAAGAACATAACTGTCATTAACTCCTCTCTCTTCCTCATCATCCCACACATATGCATTAGTGTGTTGTCCTTCTAGAAGATAATTTGAGAAGCAATTGGATGCATCTTTTTAAATGTGGTAACAGTTTACACACTGGTCATTAACTACAGGGGTAAAGTGTCCTGCTGGTGTAATTAAAGCCTAGAATAAAAAAAACTCCCACTTAATTCAGTAGCAGTTTTGCCCGCACTAGCTTAGTCCAGAACCAGGTGCTTATGGTTTGGGGGATTTTTTACACTCTCTGAGTCTTTTAAATCCCATTCTGTTCTAGCTAAATTATTATTTTTGAGCAATATTTTAAGAAAACTGGTATTATGGGAATGTGTATTTTAAAGAAGAAAGACGTGTACCAAACCTTAATCAACTGTCTTTCTGGTGAATCACATAATTTGTTTTTCTGAAGTAACCACAATACTTACAGAGTTGGGGTTTTCTTGAAGTCTAGAGTCTAATATGTTGGCTTGAGCTTTTAATTTTTTTATATATATTTTTTAAATGTTGTTTATTATAGGCGTATTATACTTCTGTCTGTAAAAACTACTGGAGTGGAACAAATAGAGTCGATTAGTAATAACTGCCAGCTTAGTAGAAACACTATTAGGAGATTTTCATTACTTTCAGCAGCCCATGCTCCAAGGCTTCTAAGAACATCTCCATCTCTCTGGTCTAAATTTTTTGGCTACTACACAAATGTATGTGTTAATCCAATCCAGATTATACATTTGAGTTGATATCATCTGGTGATGGAATAAGTTTTTTTTAAAAAGCTCCAAAGCTTGTTCCAAGCCCTCCTGTAAGCACAGATATTATTGAGTCTAACAAACCTTGCTGGCTCAGAGCTAGGACTGCACAGAGAGCAGAACACCACACTGCTTTCCAACAATTTGCTTGTTCAACCTGCCTGAATACTTAGAAATGCCATTGCATGCATCTTTATTTTTTACTTCTGGTTGTGTGCTCAAGGCTGTAAAAAGTAAACCTGAAAGAAATAGAAAAATGTGAAGTTGCCTTCACATAGCTGTTTTTCCCTTTTTTTGATCATTTTGTAAGAAGTGAGAGTGTCTTCTTTCCCCATCAACTTTGAGTTCCTTACATCAGCTTAAAGCTAGGGTATGGATGCTCAGCTTTGGATTTCCAGTGGTGTGCAACCATCTTGCATTTCTATGCTTGAAGAGATGACTTTTCTCCTCACTCTATTCCATTTTTAACTTGGACTCCTAACTTACGTGCAAATCTCAGAAGTACATTTTATGCAGTACAGACACATCTTTCAGCAAAAAACCCCTTGGCATCATGGAAGAATGTCACATGATGACTCTCTCATGACATGTCCAACCATGAAAAACTGACCTAAAAATGCATGATTGAAAAAAATGCCAGAGCAGATTACAATAAATTCTCTAGTGGATTCCATCAAGAAAGGATTGTGTCTTACTCAGTATTTACTCACAGTCAACCTGTTCCTGAAGTTCTGAACAAACTTTACTCAGGCTCTGATTCAGTAGGATGCACACGTGGAGATGCAGAGGCAATCCTTCCTGAAAGGGATGCCAGAGCTCTCAGCATTTCCAGTCGTCTTGGGAAAGGAGGATAGTATCAGCTGGGAGGAGACAGAGGAAGGGACCCTATTACTGCATCTCAGTGTTTTCATATTTACCTTAGTTTGTCCTTGCTTGCCATTGTGTGCTGTTTGTTTTAAAAGTGACTCAGAATTTATGGAGCCTTTCAAGAAGATGTCCCACAACCTGTGATTCATGACATCCTGCTGTAATTGCATGCTGGTTAACAATACCCTCTCTGTGTGGAACTGCAGTTCTGAGCTCAGACCGCTTCACAAGTGCTGACAAATCCTTCTCACTTCATTCTGTCAAAGACCTATTTTGTGATGTATATGGACTTTCAGAGTGTATGTCTACACCCCTGAAAAGCTTCCAGAGTGTTCAGTGGCAGCTCACAGGCCCCTGAGCACCCATCCCTCCACACACACACTGATCCACAGGAAATAAAGGGTCACATTTAAAGAGCTTGCATACATTGATTCTACATTATCTGAAAAACAAACACACAAACAAACAAACCCCCAAAAAACCCCAACAAAACACAAAAAAAAACCAAACAAAAAACCAATAACCTGTTGAATTTTTTGGTCTGTAAATCCAATAGCTATGCGCAGCACTCCCTGCTGTGGAGCAGTCCCAGGGATTTTGCCTGGAAGAGGGTATCTTATGGCCCACTTCAGTTCAAAGGAAAGTTTGTTAACTTCAGGTAGTTCTCTGCCTGGCAGTATGCCTAATAAGATTAACAAGTTTGGAGCATGTTGACTAGCAATTTATTTATATCTAATTTTAAATTAAGCTGGTATTTATAATAAACAAAACCCCACAGTATGAACAAATGAACATTACTAACACGTAGAGAAATGAATTTTGGAATATGCAGACTCTTAAAAGTGAAATGAAAATAAAAATGTAGGAAGGAAAGTGCCATTAAAAGCAAGCTGCCATAATGACACAGCAGGCAAACAGGTGGGCTTTGTAGTTCTTTATTAGTTCCCATGGAACTTGCTGGTACTTTGCTGCTGAGATTTGGCAAAATGTGCCCTTAACAAAAAATCCTGCCTGAACATCAAGCTGTTACAAGAACATAGTGCCAGTGACATTACACATATCTTACAGTTTGTGGAATTTCTTTTCTGCAAGTTAAGCAAATTTTACTCTCCTCCTAAGGAACTGTAAAAGGAAAATATTGACTGCACAGATAAATACTGATCTGAACCAAATGACCTTATGGTAAAATAATTTCTGTGGGTGAGAACATGACAGTTGACACTAGAGAAGGATCAAGAAGCACTGAACTTCTACATTCCAGCACTTCTCAATCTGGAGTAGTGTTGCCATTTGCTGTGAATAGCTGTGGCTTCAGCTGAGCAGTACAGGATATTGTAAACTGAAGCACTTCCTAAAAAACACAATGCCTGCACAGGTGCAATGAGCCAGCAGGATGATATAAAGAGTTATTCTGTGACGCTCATCCTCACAAATATCTGTGCCTCTTGATCCCTGTGGCCGTAAGAAACCCTTTAGTCACCTTTTCTCTTGGCGCTGAAAGGTCCAGCATGTGAAGAATGTTTTCTAACAGGATGACAAGGCTGCATCCTGCACTGATTTGGAAGGAATTGATGGCAAAGAGCAGGCAATAACCCGTAATATCCTTCCTGCTCAGTTGGCCCTCCTGCGCTGCTGATCTCAATATGGGGAAGTCCCAAATAAATAGGAGCTTTAAACTTCCCCATTGTGCCACATTCCTATTTGGCATCTAAACCCCTATTATTAGCTATCCAATGGAGAGACAAATGGATCATTGATTTGCTCATGGAAGGTTTGAATTGAGGAATGTGAATATGTGAAATTGCAGCACCATTAGATCACCCTGGGCTGATAGCTGCTACAAATGACCCTTGCCCTGTTGTTTTTCAAGGATCTTTCCCATTCCCAACAAAGGTATCCCTGGTCCCTGATAGCAGCTGGCACATCCAGGCTGTGTCTGGGCTAAGGACAGATGCCTGCTCTGGCATTCAACGAGGATCCTGGCCTCTTCACAGTTCCATCAAGATCTTCCTCTTAGCACGTGGTAGTTCTCTGCTCAGTTTTCACGTTGCTTCCTGCAAAAACCCGGGCAGGGAGGAGACAGCACATGTCTGACTTTCCCTCCAATATGCAGCTGGGAAGTGGCTGGGCTGCCCTCACCCAGGGCATGGGAAGTGCTTCTGGATCCACCAGTTTAGATGGACCTCAGGCTGGTTATACAGCAATAGTTTGTTTTTACTGTGAGAGTCACCCTTCTCTAGGTTCAAAGTACATGAGCCACACCTCACCATTGTTTGCATCTCACATTGAACTTCTTTCCACAGCATCCATTTGGTGCTTCTTGACCTTCCAGAGGAATCACCCATTCTCTCCCTCCCTGGTCGTTACATATAGTTATGGCCAGATTGGCGAGTGGGGATCTGTGAACAGGCAGGAACTGGGCATTGCCTACTTGTAGCTTTTGGCCTTCTTTCATTGATGCTATGCAGCCTTGGGGTGTTTTGTGCAGGACAGTATGCCCCCTCAGGTGCTGGTGTCTATTGAACAAGCAGCTGCCAGGAGTGAAGTTTATGTCCCGAGCATAGCTGGCATCAACATGAAGGATTTGCTGTGGAGATGGGGGGCACTGTGAGGCTCTACTGTGGGCACCTCAAAAGGAAAGCAGGAGCTAGATTAAATGTGTGGCTGACTGCACAGATGTATGTGTTTTCTCTTAACTATCTCTGCAGTTACCCAATAATTGCATAACTTTTTTCAGGGCTGTTTGTTCTTCCTCACAGTTCATCCGCAACCTATATTTTCACTGTGTTTGTTTTTCCATGTTTAAAAGAGTAAAATGATAATTTCATATGATTTTGTGTGACAACAGACTCCAATAGTAACTGTGTCTTTTGCTAATACACTTTTTCCCAGCAACAAAATTTTTACTATTAGTATTCATTACTAGGTCTCATAAAGAAAATGGCATAATCAAATAATGCAGTATTTTATATTGCTTAATTGATGGAAGGGAAGGGCTGAGATAATTTACCACTTTGTCATCCTCCAAATTAAAAGTCTGGTGCTTGAGGCCACTACCCAGACCTCCTATTTGTTACTGTTAGGGTAAGAGAACCAGAGGTGCACTGTCAGGCCGAATTCTGATATAATACTGATCTTTTAAGGAGCTAATTTTGCTCTTATTAAGTTTAGTGCAAATCAGAAGGAAATTCCACAGGTACCAGGGGAGCTGTAATGCAAAACTTTCATTGGTAATAGCTGGATCTGAGCTATTTATAATAAAAGATGTAATGTTCATGTCTATCCTTAGTTTATTGATAGTTTATTTTGAAGAGGAAGGTGCAATCTAAAAGCTTAGCCTGACAGGTTTACTTAATTTCTATTTTCTTTTCTGAAACATGTATGTCTAGATTTTCTTCTACCTTATATTTGGATAATTTCATACATTTATGAATAAAAGAGGAAAGAAAAGAGTCTGGGCTGAGCAGATAACATTGTACTTCTTGTTTAAAAACAAGTCCTTAATATAACAGAGTAAGCTAAGGCATTGACATGAAAGTCAAGTTCTAAGTGAAGATGAATATACATATATAGCATTCCCCGCAAAACGCCCGGAATCTTCATGTGTATCACAGGAAGTAATACTTATTTTTCAGCAGTGGCCAACTGGCTCTAGATAAAAGGCTTAAAAGTGGACTTTAAAGGCATTATTTTTTTCATTAAAATGAGGGATGAACTGGATCGGAGCTGAGGACTCAATCCTAGAGCCTGCTGGAATGTTGCTCCAGCTGCATATCAGGATTCACAGGTGCACATTTCTTGTTCCAGATACTCAAAATGAATTGTGAGGCATTCAGCATTCAGCAAATTCTTGGTAGATGGAGAATGCTCTCTCTGGAGGAGAAGGGCATGGTAGCCAAACTCCTTGTGGCAGCATATAGTACATATTATACTAGGGAAATACAGTGATTTCAGATCTGCTTCAGCTTTCTGCCTTGATTTCTTTTTTTGGCAGTCCAGACACAGCCATGCGCTAGTGAGCAAGACCAAGAGCTGTGTTGAGTGTTTTCCTGTGTTGTTTTTTGTTGTTGTTGTTTGGTTTTTTTGCCATTTTTTCCTCTAGCCTATGCTGAAAGAGAAAGTGAATACCCTGAGACTGGCAGCCAGCCAAAAGCTGAGGGACTTCTCACCTACAAGAGTTTCTTATGGAGCACAGAGGAGAGCACGTGCAAAAGACCTGGGCTATTGTGACTCAGTTTGTGATCTGGAAATGTTTAGAGTCAGATCCGCAGCTCTTTGCCAGGGACTCTGCCTACAAAATCCAGCTTGCTCTACTGGCAACACATTTCACTTCTCAGAGTCAAAGGTATTGAAAATTAGGTTTCCTTTTAAACACCATGCATTTTAAAGAATGGGGGATTTTTATATATATTTTTGTCACATATTTTGTAAGGTGTTTGATCTTCATTATGAACAATTACTGAGAGAATTTCTTGGAATGTCTTGTCCTGTTCCTCCTAAGGTTCCCTTTATTCCTAAACAAGAGAAGTTATAGATGTATATCTTTAATAAGACTTTTCTAACCTGAGTAACAGAAAAAGGTGAACTGTAATAATGGTAAATTACACAATGAATCTGCATTATTTGATCCAGCTCTAGTAATTACTATATAATTTAATACAGACTTCCAATTACTGTATTTGATCAATCAGTAGGAAGACATGCTTCTGCAGAAGGACTTTAAAATTTGTACTGACATACTTTCCAACAGCAATAGCATGCATTAACAGCTGTAAACGATACAGCAACACTGCCATTCCTGGCATGTCCCCTGGTTTGTTTGCTGTTTCCCAGCATGTGCCCTCTTCCCTCCTGGAAATCTTGCCCAGCTGAATTTTGATCACTTTCTATATTTGTCTGGGACTTTCAGCCTTTCTAGAGACTAGTTCTTGGTGAAAGGTCAGACACTGTTTTGCATATACCCTGTGCTAACGTAAGAGCTGACAGTTTGGGACCTGTATACAGAGGTCCTGCATAACCACAGCGTGTGGCCACACAATATGAATATATATCTCACTCACCCAATGCCTGGTACTTTGGAAAGCATGGGATATACCCCACATGCATTATAAAGCCACCTTGGACCTGTGCAATCAGTGTGACACTTATAGGAACAATCAGCTTTAATTACTGGTCGAGTGTAGCAGAATTGCTCTGTGGAGGGGCAGTAGGTCTAGGAAATACTCAGAGGTATTGTGGTGCCACACAGAGATAAAGCATCTGCAGCTGAGTTCAGCTGGTCCTACCCTCAAGTGCATGAGAATAGGTATTTAATCAAGTTTAATTCCATACTTTCAGTTAATTAGCCTTGGCTTTCTTGAGTGCTTTCTGAAAGACAAGCACTTAGTGATGGTCTTGCTTCTCACTTGGCCCAGCTCTGGGTTTTTTTCAGGGCTACCAGAGATTTTGGACACTGCTGCCTTTTGTGGCTTAATGTATTTGTGAAAACATATTAGATGTTTTATTATATTTGGGATTTCAAAGAACGTTCAGTGATCTCCTGCAACAAGATCATTCATTCTGCAGCCCGCTGAGTATATGAATGACCCTCTGAAGTGTAGCTGAAACACTGAGGTATAGTTCCTTTTTCAATTTACTAATTTTAACTGGAATTTAGAATAATCAGATATTATATTGTTTTTGATTTATGTAATTATATAAGCACCACTAAGACTACAAATAAAGCCTTAGATCATTGTGAAACAGCAATAACAGTCCAAGAAAAACCCCAAGTTACCAGAAGAATGTTCACTTATGGAAGGAAAGATAAATATTTCTAAGACCCACATCAGAATTTTACCTCTATCTGAAAGAATATATTTTATTTTTCCAGTTTGTATTTTACCTTTGGTAATTAGAAGTTATGGCTCTTGCCCTGAGGAACTGCAGTTTCCATTTAGCTTTAATTTCAGTGCATGAATGGAATGTAGCCCTCTATGCAAAACACACATGCTGCCCTGTGGCTCTCTCATTGCTGAAGATGTGCTTGTCTGCTTGGTGCTCAGTGAGCTAGAGTTGGAAACAAAAAAAGGCCTTCATTTTGGGTTGTGCAATGAACTTTGCTTATGGATGTATGGGATAGATATGTACATAGATAGGGCTGCTTGAATAATTTCCATGTATGTGAGTTTGTCAAATATGTGTTTACTTTCTAGTAATGATTGTGTTTGTGCTCACTATATGGTTTTGCTTCATTAACCCTTTCATTCTGACTTTTCTGTCCAGATGGGGTTCCCTTTATATTCTTTTTCCAGAAATAATGTAATATAGGAAAAAAGTTAAACATTAAAAAAGGAGAATAATCTTATGCCAAGATTATAAACTCTAAAGAATGTAGTCAATTTGTTTCACTAAAATGTTTTATTTAAAATAATAACTGGATTTATAACACTCATTGATAGATCATACCACTTAAAATTTTATCAGGACCTGTTTTAACATGAAGTTAATTTCATGCAATTGCAAAACTCAGGCATCCAAAAATAGTAAGATAGGTCCTCCCAAAACATAGGATTTTAAGTAATAAAAATCTTGATGCTGTTTTTGTTTCTTAGCATTAGATACACTTTGAGTGACCTTCTGCCTACTCTGTGTCACACCTTGCTCTAAAAACAGCACATGATACCGTATTTTATTATCCTTAAAATATCAACATATCAATTTCTGTGCAGTTTTACTCACATTGAAAGTATTTGCAAGTAAGAATCTTTCCGTATGTGCATAATTCAGTGGAAGTTTCTACTTAATGTGGTGTCTGTTTACACTTACACATTTTAGCAGTAGCCAATATGAAGGTTTTGTGTCATCTGAAGATAAACTAGGTGCTGTATTTCTTCATTTAGCCATGCCAGTCTAACATTTTGCAAAACAGGAGTTAAGCCTTGAGGTCAGCCTTCACTTTCCTTTTTCTTTTTTGTTTTTTTCTTTTTTTGGGAGTGTGTGTTTTGGAGGTTTTTTTGCTTTTTTGTCTCTTTATAACTTCTTTAATAGTACCATGTGTTCATGCTTCTTGCTGCACAGAATTACAGGAACTAGTTTTTTTATGAAACATAGTAAATATAATAGGAGTTAGAGTGAAGACTGTGTTGGCAGCTGTGCTGCCATTGTAACAGCATTAAAAAAATTCCATCTTTCCTCCCCTGCCAGCTATATAGAAGGACATTTAAAGTGATATAGAGGAAAAGATCTAGTAGTCTGGCTACAAAGGGATTGAGAAACTGGCACATGATCAGTGTTTAATTTGCAAATATGTTTGTAATTTTACACATAGATCCTTCATTTTTGCATGTACTTAAAAGCATAGTGACGAAATACACAAGAGGAATGAACAGCTGAGTGAAAAAAAGACTAAGTGGCAAAACCATTTCCCTTGAATTTCTAGCTTGTATCTAGGATGATGTATACCCCATGCTTAGCATGAAAGTAGGTGGAGGGGTAAGCTAGGATTTCTAATACTGTGTGTAGTTCAGAAACACAGTGTTTGCAGTGCTTGTATGTTGTACACAAACATTGGTAAACCACCCATTTTTGAAAAATACAGTAACTCAAGAGCAGATGTGAATACTAGTGCACATTCTGGTACTTTACAATAAACTCTATACTTGAAAGATATTCAATATGCAATAGAAATGCTACATTGTCACACATTCCACCTTTCTGGCATATTCAGTGTAAATTATGAAAAAATACATGAGGAAACAACTGGTTACATTCTTCTTCTGATAGATGAAAATCAGTATGACCTTCAGCATTAGTGGCAATTGCAATGAGTTCTGTCCCTGTCCCCTTCTACCCCCTGAAAATTCAAGACCTGATTCAGGGCTGTTTGAATCCGATAGAAGGATTACTGTACTTCAGCAAGACTTGCATTAACTAGGCAGTACCCAAAGAAATCACTCAAATTCTCCTTACACACTCTCATTCCCTTGTGGAGATCCAGATTTATGGAATTATCATAAATTAGTTTTATGATCATTTTGAGAAATGCCTTCTCCTTTCAATGTATTTCTTCTTCCTTTAATTTTGACCCTGTGCCTATATTTTAAAACCCTTTAACTATGTAACTTTTCACATACACAGACACATGTTTGTGTGCACATACAGAGATACATATATATATTTCAAGAGTCTTCAAACAGCAGTAACATACAATTTGTTTAGTCCTCATGTGGCCCGCACTGGGTATTAGGCCCCTGCATGTAGTGAAATCAGCATTCATGACTCAGGAACACCTGATATTTGCAAAACTCCCAAACCAAACTTTGTACCTCTGGCACAAGATACATTTATTATGTACTTCCTAATCAGCGGAGAGGTTCTGATAAGGAGCTAAACATGTTTTCTACCTGAAACTGTCTAATAGTGGCTTGCAGCAGGATGAAAGGGCTTTCAAAGAGCCCTGTGATCATTGCAGATGAGCTGCTTCCCATATTTGAGCCGTTGCCCCAGATGTGCATCAAACCTCAGCATTTTAGTTGAAGCCACATATAATGTGGGAGGAAGCAGACCTGAAAATTGTAATGGGAACAGGTTTTATAATTTCTGAAGACTGGTGCTAAAGTCAGTCACATTCTTGTTGTTAGACAAAACTACGTCCGCTAGAGGGCTCTTTTAATTTTGACTAATAAAATAAGTATGAAAATTCTGTTAAAATATTGAATAAAACTATATAGTTACATGAACTGTTAGAAATTGAAGGCTGGGTCACATCCTACCTATAAGGCAAATACTGATAGTAATACCTGACATTTTTTTATTCAAAGCACCCTTAATTATCCCCTAGTTATCAACTGATTATAAATTATCCGCTAATTTATCTTCATAATACCTCACTGTCAGTGACTTCCATTTTATGCACAGAACAATTTAGGCAGATCAGATTTACTTGACACCAGATTCTCATTTAATTACGCAGTGAAGATCAGACTAATCTCAGTCTGTAGCATCTCCCTGCATCTCATACCGTAGGGCAGGTAAAGTATATTGCAGTGCTCCAAATGAAAACTCTGGAAAGCAAAGAATACAAAAGCAAGGCACTCATCATCTCTACAGCCCAGTCTTACCTCTGCCTTTCCCACATGATGACATCACATGCCAGAAATGCAATAGCTTTATAGATGCGGTGGGGACACTTTGGGAACCAGCGCCAAGGCAGAGCCCTGAAAGCCAAACCTGTACTTCTCTTTGTTCAGAAAAATCTCCAGCTCAGGTCAGTTACACTGAGCAGGAGACACTTACTTCACACAAGCCCATCTTAAAGTCTGTAAATGTTATTTTTCTCTTTTCTTCTGTTCTCAATGGGACTGCTGGTCTACTGCCTTACTCTGACCCTCGTGAAACCTTGGAGGCTTTTCAG
>NW_009954497.1:346183-357800 GCF_000747805.2 Chaetura pelagica
GGATGTATCCAGTTTGCTGATAATTTCTATGGTGATAGGAGAGCTTGTATACCTCTAAAGCCAGAATCTGCTAAACTGAGTGTTGACAAAAGCCTTATTCCTCTCCTGCCACAGTCACAGTTTGGGGGAACTGCAGCTCAGTTTTGGCTGCAGCTGGCCTGAGTACAGAAAAATATTGCAGTTTAAACGATTAGAACACAACCTTACTAAGAGCAATTATTTCAGTCATTCTGCCATTTGCTTTCCAGGTTTTGGACACTGAGAGATTAAGTATGACCAAACCATTTCTCTGAGGAACACCAAGCTGGGCCAGAGAGACGCCTTCGATTCACAGCCCACAGCAGTGGCTATGGTAAGGACAGGCAGGAGAGGTAACTGGAAAAGGTTCAGATGGGAATAGTGAGCATGGAACTGCTCTCCTCTCTCAGCTCTGACTGCTCAGCATTTTTCACCACATTTGGCCCCTGCACGGCAGGAAAGTCTGACCTAATCACTCAGCATCTTTATTTGAACACACTCAGTCTCTCTCTTCAGGAAACATGATTACCGGGTCTTAAATGCTTCCTAGAGTCTTTCATCTTTCCTCTATCTAATTAATGCTAATTTCCTTGATGGTACTCCTAAAGTAAAGTTGGAGCCTGGATGTAGATTACAGAGCACTTTACAATATCAGCATTAAATCAGACAGACATTGTGAAGCACGTATAACATGCATTTCCTGAGACTTGTGAAGGGTGGGATTTTATCTTGCAGTGCATTAGTGCCCCTAAGATTGCATAACACTATAAGTCACTCAGTTATCATGACACTTGGTTGCCTGGAAATCCTTTTCCTCTACTCCATATGCCTATTTCATTTTTGTAGACAAATCAGTTTGACACGTTAACCTGAAACTGTAACTTTTATCTTTCAGGCAGTTTTCAAGGTACATTTTTCTCAAAGATGAAAATGTATAGTAAACTTGCTGAGAGAAATTAGGAGGAACTAAAATAATCTTTGGGAAGATCACACTCATATTTTGAGCCCAGAAGTGTATCAGAGACATAGCAGAAGAATACACATTAAACATTAAAGGTAAACTCAGGTTGAATTGTAAGAGGTAAGCTACCATTGAATCTATGAAAAGAAAATTATCCTCCATTTTAGTGATACTTCCTTCAGTAAGTTATTTTTTAATTTAATGTTAAACCACTTGGCTATATGACTCAAGCCAAATCATGCAGGCAGCATTATTGTGAGCATTATGGAGAAATCTTTCAGATGGGGTTACTTGACCATTTGCACAAACACGTTGCAAGGTATGTTTGTGGGTGTACATGCAGAAGTTCAAGTGGAATTTGGAGATCAAGTTCTATAGATGTGTCCTAACAGCTTTAAGAGCCAAACCTATCTGGCTCTGTAGCTCAAATAGCCACTGTGCTCTATCATCTGATCACTTCCAGTGGTGGAAAGCAGATGTGAAATATGACTCTTATGGTTTGGTAGCATTTTGTCATCACTTCCTACTGATTACCCAGAGATCTGATCAACCCAGGGAATTCCCAGAGTTCTGGTCTCTGCTATTCTGAACAGTGCCTCTTTGATGGCAATACATACAACCCAGTAAGTACCATTTATAACTTGACTCAGATTATGGTTGTAACTCTCGGTTATGGTAGTGGCTCAGTTTCTCAGTATCTCTTGTTACTGCCAAACGTCAGAAAAGCTCTCAGTACATCTTCCTAGCTGAAGTACAGTTATCTTCTAAAATTTACCGAAGGAAGGAAAACCCAAACAATTGTACCCTTTCCTCCTTTATAGTACCAAACTTCCCCATGGTTTTACCTGAGTTTTTATATAAATTATAAAATGAGAACATGATCAGAGCAATTAAGAAAAATTATATATTGAGCTTTCTCCGGAGACCTTTTCTTTCTGAGCCACCATAAATGAAAATCCATTATTTATTTATTTTTTAATAACAATTCACTTCAGTGACTACAGGGATTGAGACCCAAATTATTTTCGCTGTAAATTATGACATGCACATTTTATAAAATTTATGTGTTGTTTAGTTTTAAATCCTCCCTTCTTTTAATAAAATGCAGTAGCTGTCTTTTCTACTGAAAAAATCACTGGATATTTCCATATTGGCTTCCAGCTTGTCTGATGTTTTTTGCCTTGCAGAATACAGTGCATCTTTGTGTTTTATTAATGGGCTGAACTCCTGGACAAGACCACGCATTTTGCCACTGCAGAATTTTCTTACAAACTATGCACTATAAAATGAACAGAAACAGAAACTCTCATACATCCAGAGGACTATTTTTGACTGAAGAAGTTAAGTCACTGTCGTTAGACAAAAGCTGAAATAGAGATTTCCTCTCTTCAAGGAGTAAATGAAATATTTTTTTTTAATCCTCAGCATTTTAGCAGTTGGAAAACTGGGAGGAATGTGGGAGACTGTTAGCCTGCAGGTCTGGTCTTTGGCTTGTACAAGTCCTCCCTTCTTTTTGACTCTAAGATGGAAGATAACAGTAGGAACACTGGAGATGCAGAACTACATAGAAGGGTTACCAAATGTGGATGGTGCAGAAAAATCACTGTCAAACAGTAGAGAGGAATCTTTCGAGGACAGCTGCAGACCCTGAGCTGGGAAATATGCCATTCCCAACAGCATTAGGAGTCTTGTGCAATGCTGCTACATCCCCCAATTTGGAGATATCCTAAGACCTTAAGGTTGAGTGCTGAAATACAGAATTTCAGTATTAGGTACCCTCACTGCCCTGGTGTGAATCCTCTAGCAGAGCAGTGCGGACGCATCTCTGTGGCTCAACTAAGACCTCTCTATACCTCCTGGTATGCTCAGTGCAGGTGGTTTAGCAGAAGAACAGCTGAGTCAAGACAAGGCAAGAGTCACTCATTTAAACTGCCTCAATCACATTCACCAAATTTATGTATTTAGCCACCAGCAATATAAGTTATTTCCAATGTGCTCCTTCCTTGTCTTCCCATTCACTCTCATTCAAAACCCACCATCCTACCTCAAGGCTTCTAGATTTTGAAACAAGAAAAGCAAGGAAAGTTGTGTTATCTGTTCTTTGGCAAAGTGAAGGTCTTCTTCAACTCAGTAGAGGATGGAAAGCTATAGTGTTCTTAGCCTTGACCAGGTCACAAAGTGAAAACTATACAAATATGGGAGACCATGTCCTAGGAATTTCAATGTTAATTTAGTGGGAAAGGATGGACATCTGAGCAACATGGACTTGTGTTTCCTGACTGCTTGACAGAAGGGAATCACTCAGAATGATGTTGTGCACAGTGGTTTTCTCATGCTTAGCAGCCTCATATCCTGTAAGGAAACATAGAAATGAAAAAGAAAGCAAGCAGTGGCTGAGTAAAGAATATGACAGAACAAGAAAATATTGATTTTTTTAAAGCAAGAAGATTTTGGAGAAGGTTCTAGCATAAGGTCTGCAGTGGAGTAAATAGCATGTCTCTGATGACACAGTTCTCCCCTTCTGCTGAAAGTTCTTTGCTCGATATTGCAAGAAAATAGTATTAGGGATATGGTTTAGTGGTAGACTTGGCAGTGTTAGCTTTACTGTTGGACTCGATAATCTTCAGGTATTTTCCAACATAAATGATTCTATGATTCTATAATTTTCAATCAGCTGTAACACGATGAAAATCCAGATCACTTTTATCTTCAGGTGCGTTCTGAAAGCCAGCAGTCACTTGCTGGGAGCAACAACCAAAACTCGGGAGCAAGCTGCATGTTCTTCAGCACCATCTGCTGGCACTTTTCCTGCCCACCGCTGGGGCAATGCATCATCTACAGCCTTTGAGACATTGACAGGAGCAAAGAAAACAAGGGAAATAATCCAAGGGACTGTTCATACATAGTAAACCTACAGCCTGGCTGAGTTGGTGCTTGAATAACTTCTGATTCTAACAAGAAACATCGTACAAATCAGTCGACTTGGAATTTGCGCAGCTGAGCTAATGGTCATATACATTCCTTAATGAAAGCATAATGGAGGCCAGAGACAAAAATACAACTCAGAGCAAAACAAAGCTCATGAGGTGATGAAAACACAAGATGAGGTTATCTGAGTGGTAAAAAAATCTCCAGGAAATATAAGAATTTACTAACCTGGAAGCAGAGACTTGGGACAGTATGTTATTTTCTGAGATTTGTGGTTTAAGAATGGCATTCCTGAACAGGCTTGAACTATTGGTCTCACATTTCGCAATGCCCCTGTTTAAATATAAAACTGATTAAGATTAAGATTAAGAGGGAGGGATGACTGTGTTTTTTTAAAACAGGAATTTGATTAAAAAGCTCTGACCCCACTGTCTAGAGCAGCTCTGCATACTCCTCCAGTGGGACAGAACTGCTGTTGGGTTACTTGACAGTCTCTACTGTCTTCAAAAAGAGTAACACGAAAGCAAAAAGGAAAACAAAATTACGAGCACATCTCGTAGACACTGTAAATCAGTGCAACTCACTGACATCAAAAGCACTTACTGCTTTGCTGCAGTGGAGTTACCTTCCCCTCTGATGCATTTTCTGCCAGTGGAGTAAATCCAAATTGAAGCACAGCCATTGAGTGAGCCCTAGAATATATTCAATAAGTTGAATAGTGTCCAGCATAAATTTTCAGGGTTAATTTCAGTATTTATTTAACTGACAAAAGATGGTGTGCCAAAGACATTCCAGATAGCCAGGAATTAGCTGTTTCTGGTGTTTCTGAGCATGAAATAAGAACATATTAAAATAGCATAACAGAATGTGCTACTGACACATTGAGATAAATACTCATTAAGACTGTCTAAGTATTTTTTTTTTAATCTACAGCTCTATCTACACAGACTTAGTTCAGTGGAGCAGTACAGAGAGAAAAGCATATTCTCCTCAGCATGGAAGTTGACCTCAGAGTAATCTAGTCCAATAAAAATTCACTGATAAAATGCTTCTATACACAACCTTCTAGCCACAACACTTTCTTCTTAAAATCATTTGAATTAACATCATACTTAACTGCAACACCAGCAAAATGTTGACAAAGTTATCATTTTGCAGTATCAGTTTGCAGGATCTATTTTGACAGGAACACCCTCTGAAAAATATTTCTAAGTTGTCAGCCTGACCTCATGAGAAAAAAAAATTAAGCAAAATCTCATTTAGCATCAGTGCTTACTTATGCTATTGTTGCAAACATTAATGCCTCCAGTAGCTACAGACAGAATAGCTCAGTTACTAGCTGTAGCTACCAATTCCAGCAAGCTTTGGACAGCCATGACACCTACAGGGTTGTGAGTTTTGTAAATCTTTTTGAAAGATGTTCCGTCTGTCCCCACAAGGACCTGAGGTGTCTTCCAAAGTTAATGACTCCAGCTTTGATAGAAATGCACATATGTGTGGGCAACAGCTTATTATAGAAGTCAGTGGAAGAATAGATCAAAGGTAAAGCAAGACTTAATGATAAGTGATGATAAGGAGACACAGGATTGAAATGGCAAATGTCAGCAATGTTCTTTGGAAAGGCAAATTGTAAAGAAGGGGCAAAGGCAGATTCATAAGAAGTCAAACTGATAGAAAAATTACCCCCAAAGGTTATTCTGAAATTGCTGCAGATCAAGCTGTTTACTATTTATATACTTCTTTTAAAAGACTAAAAGAAAACAGTGGAGTATGCATTTGAGGCTATAAAGCATTCAACAGACTCCTCTGTTGCAGTGCAATTTTATAATGTTTCCAAATTTAGTCATTTTAGCAACTATGAGCTCAGAAAGTTGCTACTGTACTTAACTGAAGATCAGAAATTGGCAATTAATTATCCCAGATGGCTTTTGGACAGATACAGGATGCCCAGATAGAGCTGAAGAATGTTTGGTGAACATATGGGTGAGTGAGATGCTTGTAGATTTTGCAAGATATTGATAGCATCACATTTCTGGCAAAATACAAACTACTTGTTCCCATTTATGAGAAATGAAAGCCTCAACAAGTGTTTGTCTTGGAAGACATAGAGTGGAATGTGCACCAAAAAATTTCCTTGTAGCATCTATAGTTGAGGTAGAACAAACCCTATGACTTAGGGATAAAACCATAAAACAATGGAACCCCACAGCTGGGGTGCTGGAGCTGGAATTTGGCCAGGACTTGCAGATGTAATGATAAGCATATCTCCTTCTAAGGGCTGCAAGCCACTATGTTAGTCTTAGTTTGTTCTCCAAGTGCAACTCAGAATGCTGATTCAAAATTAACATGTCTTCCATTCTCCGGGGACAAGTCAAAACTTGACATTAAAGGAGGGTGTTACTTCTTGGCCTGAGGGTAATCGAAAATGGCTTTGGAGGACTCTGAGAGTTAATACCTGAGCAGATGTGGTAGTAACACATTTTAATTTTTAGTAAAAAATTTTAGTAACACATTCCTATTCCCTTCCCATTCAGTGCATTACATATGGTACACAGCTATCTTATGCTGGTACAAGAATAATATGTTCTGTATGCAAGTGCAGAGTATCAAAGCCTGGAATAAAATTAAAGAAGAGTATATCTGCCTCCCACATGCACACGTGAGGGATAGGATTTTTCCATGTGTATCAGCAATCTTGTCCAAGAACTACAATGAAAAGAATGTAACTTCCTGTTAGTAAGGCCAAAAGCTCGTGGCAAGGAGTCTTTATAAATATTCCAGTGCCAAGACTCCTACCTTCAGTTTGTGTAGGAACAACTGTGCACCTAGAGGATGCATATGGAGAAGGAGAAGGACTCGTCATCACTCCTCACCCCACACTGGGGACCAAGCCAGCCCAAGGTCTCCCCACCTCCTCCAGCTGCAGAAGGCCTGCATGGAGGTGTTTGCCCTTCTGTCCCAGTCTCTGCATACAAGCAATTAGCTGCGGTGCACAACTACTGGGATGCAGGTCTCAGAGCTTGATACAGAGCCTGCTTCATACATCCCTTCAGAGGAACTCATGTACCATCAGCACTGAACACTCCCCAGCTCTAGTGAAAGCTCCTTCCACTGCTAAAGTGGTCACTGAAAAGATGGACAGGGAACTGACTGTTCCAGGGAAGACTGTCAATGGGTACAGCCCTACAGCTCAGAAAGCAAATTAAATTATTATAGCAGTGTATCACTGATAATCCTGTATCACTTAAGCTCTGTTTTAAATGTGAAGTAGCAGACAGCTCTCCAAAGGAACCAAGCAGAACCTAGCACCCAATTGCCTGTTTGCAGAAGGTCATCAAAATCCAAATTTCTGTGTAATTCAACTACACTGTCTTGATGTCAGGTGCCTGAACAGTGCTTAATGATGCAGGATAGCTACAGCTGCATCCTGGTGACAGATGCATTTTGTTGTAGATAGGATACAGGAGAAGCTGGGACAGTTTTCTAGTAAACAGCATTAACAGAGTGGTTGAGGAGACCCTATTGGGAGAGGATGAAAAACACTGCCTTTGGGAAGAAAGCATAGCTAGAAAATTGTATTTTGAGAGATTGCTAAAGGGCTAAGTTTGCACTACTTGTAGAGTAGTTCTATAATCTTTACTAGCTGGAATTCAATAAAATAGTATTCAATGAGTTTTAACTAGCAATTTTGTTGTTCAAAACAGCAATATATCCTTGTTAGTTTGCAGATCTGCTTCTCAGTTTTCACTAGTCCCACATGCTCTCCCACTCTGAGGTGAAGGAGCCCACAGGAATACCATCTAGGACTCAGCAGGGAGAAGAGAGTCAATAAAAAGTGTATGTAATGCCCACTTCAAGCAACTGAGCTATCAAATGTGATTTAATGAAGCTGAAGAACATTCAGTGGCATTGCCTATTTTCATTTTAATGAACAGATCATTTTACCCCAGAGGACTCTTCACAGTAACAAAGAAAACTGAGTTTCTTGCAGTCACTACAACTATGATGTAATATATAATTCAGTCACAGTATACAACGAAGGCAAATATCTTTCCTGCACATGTCATATACAATTGAACTATAAAATAAGTTACCTAATAAGAAGTTTTGTCTCATCTGCAATTGTTTTATCTATTTAACACAATATTTGGGGTAGCAGGGGATAAGCCATTCAAAAACAATAATCCATTTGTGGAAAGGAATAATATATATTATTATACTTGCATTAATATTGGCTGTAGTAGTAGCAATAGGGTACAGGACATCAGTGCTCAGTACAACACTCTAACACCTAGAACAGGTATTTAAGCCTGTTTCAGGCTGGCGACACATGAGAGTTATAGAAGATCTATATACAATGAGCCCATAGGCTTAGTCAAAGAATCTAAACCTATGTTTAAATTCCACAAATTCAGCTGAAACTTTTGCTTAAGTATTCAAGCACTCCACCCAATGTACACCTAGAGTACACTGACACCAGTGTAGCAACTGGTCAAGGTAATTTAAAATTATTCTGAATGTAGACAATGTTTCAGTTTGATTTTATTTCTTTGCTACCTGTAAATATTGGCTTTTTGCCTTGTTTTTGACTAACTGGAGTCTCCCTGTTGGAAGTGTTCAAGGCCAGGTTGGATGGGGGCTTGGAACAACCTGGTCTAGTGTGAGGTGTCCTGCACATTGCAGGGGGGTTGGAACTGGGTGATCTTTATGGTCCCTTCCAACCCAAACCAGTCTGAGATTCTGTAATTCTATGCTTCATCAGTTATAAATAGGAACTTTAATGCCTATGCTTCCTTAAGTATGAATTGGAGCTTTAAGACTCAAAGGGATGACAACCTAGCTTTTACTAAACACTAAAATAAAGTTTAAATGTTGTCCTAGAAAAAAATCAATAAAACTAGTATTGTATTGTCTGACAAGATTAGTGCGAAGTTCAAAAAGACTTACTCAAAAAATGACATCTAACTTGTCAAAAGAAAAAAAAGTTTAAAAATCTTGTTAATTATATGGCTTTACTGAGCATTTTCAAGAATACAATTTTTCATTTTGTTACATTTCTAGATTACTGGAAAAATGCATGTAATAGTGGGAGCTGCCCTGCTGGGATGGATAAGTAAACACATTTTGGCAGACTATGTTGTTTATTCTGCTTCTCGTTATAGTAAGTGCTAGGGGTGAAGAATGAAAGACTTTCAGAGGTATTCAGTTAATTTTAATGACAAAGTAAGAGCGTGTGAGTACGTTTTAATGATATTAGATAGATTCAACTTCAAAGAGTGGGCATACTGAGGTAATTTAATAAAAAACTTACCGAAGACATGGCTAGAAAATGCTCTTGACTGGTTATAAGCCAAGAATATGCTCTTGACTGGTCATTATCCAAGGTAGATGGCTGGTCTGCAAACCAGCAACAAGAGCCTTCTTGAAACAAACCAGTAACAAAAATGCTAATGCTTGAAAAATTCAGTCAGAAGGCCAATATTTTTCAAGGCAAAGAGGCGAGGATCATCAGTCAAGCCTTGGCTACTTCCATGCATATCACAGTTTTATCTCAGAAAATAACTTTTGATATGATCCATGTATTTCAGATACAGACTGGAGAGCTAAAAGCCAGTTAAAAGCCTGCCTTCCCTGAGACCAGTTCATTTTTAAAAGTACGGTGTCCTCTCTATATTTTACCTAAGAACACTCTCCTAACCTCCTCCTGCAGCAGTCAAAATCTGCATCCTAAGATTAATCCTAAATCATGCTCTGACTTTCTCTGACTTCTTCAAAAATTTTGCTTTAAAGGATTCTTTTGGATGGAGACTCTTACAGGCAAAATCACAACAAAAGGCTGTTTTCTGTTGCTTCCTGATCAGCACAGTGGAGCTGGTGTCCTGTGGAGCCTGATGAGGGCAGGGGTAGGCTGAAGGCAACTGGGAAGAGGAGCATGGCCCAACTCTGTAAACACAAGGATTATACAGTGCTACATACAGCAGTAACTAGGAAAAAAGGATTCCTATTCAAGAAAAGGAAAAGGCCAGGAGAATGGGATGCTATTGGAGATGAGGGTTTACAGCAAAATCTTTTCCCTGTTCAGAGGCTGGGAGACATTAGACTCATTGAAGTAGCAGTAGAGTGGTAGCGTGAAAAGATATGTAGAGGCAGCCTAAAAGTAAAGGTTGTCCTGGTCAATGTAGCAACTGATTGTTTCAAGTATGCATGTAAGATAGAAGATTGGAGTGTAGTATCTGCTTAAAGATGAATGCAGCTCCTCCTGCTGACCAGGTCTGTAGCTGGGTTAGCAAATTTTGTGTGCTCCCACCTCCCACTTGCATAGTTGTCTGGCAAAGAAGGTGATACTTAGCTGACCCTGGACCGATGCTTGAGCACCGGGAAGAGTTAGAAGTTGAGATCCAGCAGATGGTAGCTTGGTGTCACACAAGGTCTTGGAAGAGGCATAAACCTGTGAACAGTAAAACCAAAATTTATCTGTGAAATGTTCATCAACAAACACATTGAACCAGACTATGGTTATCCAGAGAAGGCCTGGAATGTCAAACAGCAGCTTGGCTTTCTGAGGAGGACTGCTTGTTTACTATGGGTTCTTTGGTGGTCTTCCTTGTGGGAGACAACAAAAATTGCCTGGAAGAAAATATGAAGAAGTGCTATTTTCAAACAGCTCAGTGACCCCACAGAAACCATTTGCGGCTATGATTTCTCTCATATTATTTTACTGCATTTTTCTGTTTCAACAAAAATGTATGTTGTGTGTCTGCATGTGGTAAACTGCAGATGTGCTGGAGAGGAGGAAAAGTTCACTTCAAACTTGCATGTTGAAAAACATTCATGCAGTGTGAACTTATTTTCTCTTTAAACTAAACATACATTTGTGTACATTTTAAAAGTGCTGATTTTAACTGTTTTTATTTCTGATATGGGGAACTCGGTCATCTGAACAAATTTTTGCTCTTATTGAGCTATTATTACACTTTAGAGACCTCAGCGGTTCCAGTGTATGAATTTGAAGGTAATTTGACAAGACATGTGGAATCCATGGTAGAGAAGTGTAGATAGAGGTTCATTTTCTTGTTGAAAAAAAAGGTTCAGAGTATAACCTGACCTGAAATGCCGACTCAGCTACAAGGTGCCACAAAAATTTCTTTCCAAACATTGTGGCATCTGTTAATGCCAGGAAACCTCACAGAAGTTAAAGAATGTGATTGAGATGTTCAAAGTAAGATCCTGAATTCTCCTTCAAGCTCTGCTGATGACAGCTTCTGGTATGTCTAGGCAGGAAAAGAAAAGTATCACTGTTATACGGGTAGGACGACCTTGCCAGCAAAATCCAGTAGCATGGGTGACAATAATAATGAAGACTCAAAAGGCCAACTTATTAGCACATGCCAGCAACTATACTAAAAACTCTTCAAAAATGCTGGCGATCTCTTTTGCTTTCTAGCATGTCCCAAAGACCAAACCACCAATTCTTCTTGGCTGTCTCCTGTCCTTACCTGTTGATGCCAGCCCAGGTCTGCCAGCACAGCCTGCAATCACACTCCCTCATTTTGCTGTGATGCTAGTATCATAGCGAGAAGATGCAGATAAATAAATTTAGCTGTCTAAAAGAGGGAAATGGATTTGCATTTCAGTTTGATGGTTATCTGAACTGACGGCCATACTCTGGAAAATTAATCATGGGTGCTCATTTTGGTGGCGGGCAGCTGT
>NW_009954497.1:357990-364195 GCF_000747805.2 Chaetura pelagica
TCTTTCCCTGGATCCCTCTCTGCCTCAGAACACAGGGTCTGTAATCGCTGGGTGGCCAGTGGTGTTGGTAAATGAAAGGAGTGTTTCAGACTGAGTACACAGAGATGAGGAGGTGTGATGCAAATGGGTAATTTAGAAATAAAAACTAGATAGTTGTTCTTAAGTAATAGTTATGATTTATCATCTGTAAAATTCTTTCACCACATCTAACCCAAAGAGTCTATAGGAACACCTGCACTTTGCTGTTGGAAGCTCATTTGAGCTGGAAAATTCTTCCTCCGGAGGCAATTTATTACCCATGTAACGGATGCTATTCTGTTGAAAGTGCAGCATACTGAGGTTTGGCTACCAGTTTCACTCTTTCAACACAAGGTAAAAATATGGAACTTGTGGGTTTGGAAGAATTTGTTTCATTGATATGGAAAATGGAGAATTTAACTTGGAAATTCTTTGATTACCTCCTGATTCTGTTTATGCAGGGAAAAGGCTGTTAATGTTGGAAATGAATTTCAAATGCATTCAATAACAAACTCCCTTCTTCAGAGGCAGCTCTTGCTTGAACTTTTGATGGGACACCATTCCCTATCTTTCAATAGGCTACTATCATGATTTTACATATTTAAACATTTCACAACATTATCTGTTTTTCAAATGGGAAAAGTGAAGGTCTGAGAGGCAAAACAGGAACATCATCTCTGTCTTACTGATGTGGTTTCAAATTGTTGAAAGAAATGAAGAACGCAGCAACTCTGAAAAACAACATCTTAAACTGTGTACCCTGTATCAGATTAAGTAATTTGTTTTTCTCCAAATGACCTGCAGCATATTTCTGCATTTTTAGAACATATTTCTCTGGAGCACATGCTTACCAATCTGAGTGTTGTACAAGATCAGAGAAACTCTAAAACTAGAAATTAAATCACTTCACCTTTCCTTCTGAAATCTTATTTGTCTGAAAAGTTGGTGTTTTTTTTTTTAATTTCATTTTGTATTTTAATTTCATTTCACACGGAAAGACAAGTATGACTGGCTTCATTTTATGTACTGGAATTACTAAGGAATTACTAGACTGCTTGTATCCATATGGTATCTGGTGATTCAAAAATAAATATAAGAAATTCTGAAATGTTTAATCACAAAGTGAGATACACTCCTGTGAAACAGTTGTAGAGCTGTCACTAGTCTTTGAATTTGAAATATTTTTAAGTGATCAGAATTATTATTCCTTGTTCTAGTTCACCTCAAAATTATGACAAAGGTGATTCTATTACACACTCCATGGTGGCTTGATCATTTAATTATATCAGTTTTGATATTGTTCTTATTTTTTAACAGCACTAGGGTATGCTTGTGGATCTTTTTTAGTGTAATGTAAGGCTTGCTTTGTTTTAACTGTAAACTAGTAGGAGTTAGGGAACAAAACCGTGGCTAAGAGTAGGTCAGGATGATACTTTCCTGGTGTGGATGACTGTAGCCCAGATAAGTTTTTGTCTTGAGGTCAATCCCCTATCAGTCCTACAGGATTTGTGTGTTTTCTCTTTGCCTCCGCCTTTGTACTTTCATACTTGGATTAACGTCTTTGTGAATGTTCTAGGAAGTGTCAGACCTGCAAAGACGAAGAACAGGTATTGCTATTTTTGCTGTGAAGCTTTAGTTTATATGATGGAAAATGACAGGCTGCTTGTGCAAGTGCAGCAGTATAAGTAAGCAAAGAGGAAGGAAATATCTCAGAAGCCTAAACCAGCCCTTGCAGCAGATAAAATGAGTCACAAAATGTCTGGAGAACAATTTATGGGCTCTTTGTGGTAAGGGTAGAACTGGGCATTGGTGTATTCATGCAGTGTGTTGCTATTGGGAGAAAAAGAATAAAAATAATACACAGTATTGATCAAATCCATTTCTTGAAGGTGGCAATTAAGGTCAATACTGAACAACTATTTCCCCAAATGGCAGGCGTGTGATGACATGGAAGTGGTTTATCAGAATTGTATTGTTCTGTAAACGAAGTTGCATATCTCAGATTTCACAGTAACTGCTTTGGATGTGGCCTTTCAACTAAAGTACAAACCCTGTTAGTATGGACGACACAAGTTGCCTCTCAAGAACTGTTTATCAAACAAATACAAAATGCCAGATTTGTAGGTTTGTTGTCCTTTCCCTTCCCTTCCCTTCCCTTCCCTTCCCTTCCCTTCCCTTCCCTTCCCTTCCCTTCCCTTCCCTTCCCTTCCCTTCCCTTCCCTTCCCTTCCCTTCCCTTCCCTTCCCTTCCCTTCCCTTCCCTTCCCTTCCCTTCCCTTCCCTTCCCTTCCCTTCCCTTCCCTTCCCTTCCCTTCCCTTCCCTTCCCTTCCCTTCCAAATGGCAGGCGTGTGATGACATGGAAGTGGTTTATCAGAATTGTATTGTTCTGTAAACGAAGTTGCATATCTCAGATTTCACAGTAACTGCTTTGGATGTGGCCTTTCAACTAAAGTACAAACCCTGTTAGTATGGACGACACAAGTTGCCTCTCAAGAACTGTTTATCAAACAAATACAAAATTTCCCTTCCCTTCCCTTCCCTTCCCTTCCCTTCCCTTCTTTTCCTCTGTTTACAACACGAATTTCATGTTGACTATATGGATACTGCAACATTCATGTTTGGATTATTGAGCAGCTGCAAATATTACATTTGTTCCTAGCTAAGGTGGTTGCTCCATTCCTGCCACTGAAGGTCTCTAATCTCTGACTTCCAAAAACTTCAGTCTGCAGATAGCAAAAAGATGGTGATATAAACAGCAGAGTTCCCCCTTTCTTACAAGGCTCCATCTGTTTCCTGATTAAGACAGGAGTGGGGAGAATTGGGTCTGTCCAGATTTTTCTCCACCACCTTCCAGTTCTTATTTTAGTTTCTTTCATCAGCTATGCAATTGAAAACACTCTTCTCCCAGGCTCTCAGCATGGACAAGAGGAAGTATGAAAATCCTAACACACGATATTGCCAATTAAATCTCTATCCTGTATTACCTCATCCATCCTTGCTGTGGGTACAAACGATATAATCTAATTGCGTGGAGCTACTGGAATGAAGGAGCTCCAAGGCCAGCTTGAGGACCACAGCCATGCTCTGGTGACAGTGACTGGAGCCACCTCACTGAGGAAGGACCCTTCTTCATGCCTTAGTGACTTCATTTTTCTACACTCATCATTGCTTTTTCTGTTGCTATTTGACTGCTTTCCTGCTTCCCTGATTTGGGCTGCCTTTGCAGTCCTAATCCATTTGCACATTCTTTCGGGTATGGAGATAGCATTACCACAGCTTCCACCACTAGCCTTGATGGATGCAGAGCACTCAGGCACCAGCAGTTCCTCTAGGTTTTGGAGACACAGTAAATACTGCACATTTGGGATCAGTTTGGAATCAATGGCTGAGTTACCCCAGATCACTGAAGAAGTTGATGGCATGGTGTGCACTTAAGTCCCCAATTCCCACAACCTAGGTAGCTTCCATTACCTGCTTGGTGATTTCCCCCTTTTCTGTGTTCATGTTACTTCTGGGAAGGAAGAGGTGCTGGGGCTGCTCCTCTGCATTACTCATGCGATGGTTGTTCCTTCCCTACAACCTCACCATTACCTCATGTACCCCTATGCAGGGCAGAGCCTTACCTTAAATAAACTTCTTGGCATTTAGTGAGTAAATCTCTCTGATCATCTTACAGTGCTCTTGTGCAATGGCATAAAAGTTGGTACACATTTTTTCTCTTATGAGCTTACCTCCAGGAAGATGAGAAACCACAAGGAATCTGAGTGCTTTGAACACAGGCTTTTCATGGAATTCCTACTCTCTCCCCCAGTAAATCCTTGGAAACAAAGTTATTTTCAGATGTCTCCAAATGATCTTTTCATCGGACTGCTGAAATAATGAATAAAGGCTTTATTGATGAGAAATGTTGTCGATCACCCGTTCAGCAGTGAGGAAAAATATTATGGCATTATTTTTTGTCCTGACTTTTCTTTTACCTCACAATGAAGCCTTCAGGCTTCCCTCTAGCCCATATGAAAGAATTAACTTTGCAGCCCTTTGCCATTGCCAGGATCCTTCTTATCCTGCTCTGTAGATGAAAGGATGAGGAATCTATGGATCTGCTTTGCATCTCTCATTGCAGGCAAATGTCCCCTGTATCACCAAGAAATGCACCCAGACTCAGTTAAGATTTAGGGCACAGACTTGCTGTGTTCAAGCTGAGGTCAGAGCTCAGCAGGCAGGCAGCAGCTGGATCTAAACCTCATGATCACTTGTGGCAGACAGGCAGTATTTTAGCCCTGAACATACTAAGCTACTGTGGCACTGTCAGGTGTGCCTATTTTTCATGTCGCTGTTACCAAGCTAGTAAATACAACTGTGAGTCTTAAGTTTTGAGCTTCCACAACTAAACATCACACTTGAACACACTTGCAAAAGCTGCATCTTTGAGTATTGAACTAGTCATCTTACAGTGGCTGGAAGGCTAGCATTTTCAGCAGCTTCTGTAAATGAGGTCATTCAAAGTACGTTAAATGTGAGGGCATCTGTACTTAGGCACTTTTCAAAATTTGGGCCAGGGTTCTATTTTGAGAAAGTAATGTTTGATCCATTGTGAAGTTGCCAGCATGTGTAATGTATAATGCAGACAAGGGGCTGGCCTGAAGACTTCTAAGTACTTTGTACCCTGTGGAGACAAAGCAAAACCCCTTTTCTACCCCTGCTCCTATAACAGTTGGCTATTCACTTCCAGTAAGATTGCTTTGGTCTGAAAGCTCTGTTTAAAATGAATAATGGTAACAGAACCTGAACCAGTAACAGTAATGTATTAATAATGTTTTATGCTTCAGAGTATGAACTTTCAAGAGCAATTCAGGTGTGACTGCGATCCATCCAGCACCAATATTTTTTATCTTTTTACATTACATAGGAGAGACCATTATGGTGGGCTCACTGCAGCTCAAATCTATTATGAGTTACAATGAGAAAAGTTCTTTTAAAAAGTTATGAAAGCCACTCCATTCTTTTCTATGGATTCCTCTTTAAAATTACTCTTCTATTGCAACCTCATTGTTGAAAACAGCTTTCCTTTTCACAGCTTCCTCTTAATGCAAAGGATAACTCAGAAGAAGGAAAGATGGCAGCTGCTTTTAAAATACACAGCATTTGAAACTGGAAATAAACAACATATATGGAAGCTATGGCATTACAGCATCTTAAAAAGAGCTTTGAAAGCAGCTGAAGTCTAAAGCAATAGCTGAAGACTGCAGGAAGAGTGGGATCCTTGCTTAACTGAGAATATCTGGGTGATGGACACTGTTTGGTTTCCTGTCCGTCAGCTTGTCCCTGGTTCTTTACCTTCCTCGTATACAAGATAAGAATATCTATAGGCAAATCTGATGCAACAAGTGGCACAGAGTTTTATTGCTTATTTTGTTTTGAAGCAGCTTCTAAGTTGTTTTACTGAGAGTAGAATAATCCTGGCTGACTTTTAAGAAATTGTCCAGATGGTTTAGTTTCACTATAATAGTTTAAAATCTGTAACTAGTTTGACTGCAAGTTCAGGCTCTTGGCTGCTCTGTTGCAAGGACTGTTCTTTGCCATGTAATCTCTGCTAAATGCAGCAGTGATGGTTCTGTGATTACTGAGCTAGTGGATTTCAATTTGTTTACATTGAGAAGAAATTTTTCCACTGAACTGATTTTAACCTACTGTTTTAAAAATACTTCTTCACAGAGCAGCAGAAAAAGGGATGTGTTGTAATTTAAATGCTCAGCAACTCACAAAGCAATAATTAATTAATAGTTTTATTTACTACTTTTTACCTCTGACTCTACACGTAGCTTCAGTGGGTGCAGGCCTCAGCCTTAATAGCCAAGGTCCAATTCCTTACTGCTGAAGAATCTGGCCCTAGCAGCACTCCATTGCAGTGAGCAGGAAAGAAAATATCCTGAAAGGTGCCCCAGCATAAGAGGATGGGAGAGCAAGTGTAAATAAAGCAGAGGCTGGGCAGACCAACAAGAAATGTTTAACATTCCATGCTCTCCACAAAGGGCAGGTCAAGGAAAGGGAATGAGTGGTTGGGATGAAGCACATGCCACAGATATTTTTCAAGTACTGTTCAGCAGAGTATATCTGGTCACGTAAACATCCACAACAGAACAGTCTTTTTCTTGAACGTGGCAAACCTCCTGAGGTCCTTCTATAT
>NW_009954497.1:364206-387405 GCF_000747805.2 Chaetura pelagica
GTAGGGAAACCACAACTGCTGAATTCACAGTGATATATTCGAATTCATAGGCATGAACAATACTGAAATGTGTACCTCGAGTGCCAGAAGTTCACAGATGTGACCAGTTGACCTACTTGCACATGTCTTAGCTGAACCAATATACTGCCAAGCTATAGTGCACTGAATGTTCACAGATGTGACCAGTTGAACTCCTACTTGCACATGTCTTAGCTGGACCAATATACTGCCAAGCTATAGTGCACTGAATGACTGTGGGCAGGTAGGAGGTGGAAGAAGAGAACTTGTCAAAAGTTTTAACTCGGGGTTTGGGGAAAAGCTGACAAAAACCTTTACAACAAATCCAAGTTCCAGATGTAGTGGACAAGATGACTTAATCTTTTTTATTTTTCAGTGCAATACAAAGTAATTGCATGAAGATCAGTTATTAACCTTATCTTTTAATTTATATAGACTTGAAGCAACATGTTTGGTTCCATTTACAGTCCAAGTCACTCAGGTCTTTGTGAAGCTGTAGTGATGTGAAAGTCATATAAGACCAACATCAGGTTTATTTTTTGCTTATATGGAAACTTAATCCATATGATGTTTAACAGCAGTTGGCTATGTGGAGTCTTCAGATCTTCAGATCTTCAGATCATCAGATCTGTATGGATCCTCAGAAAGATGCAAAACACTCAGCATAGATAAAATGTTTCTATGAACTAAAACTTCCTTCCTCATGAATTAGCAACTACCCCATGTTGCTAAAATTGCAACATTCAGTAGGGAAACCCTAAGGTGTGCTCTGCAAACAGTGGTATGGAAAAGAGTACTGCCAAGGTCACAGATACCAATGAAGAAGACTTATGTCCACTTGCTTATCTGGAGACTGTTCTGTTAATATTGCATGCCCTGTCAGGGTAGGACCACCAAGGGTTCCTGAAGGGACAAAAGTCATCCCCAAGTGTCCCATGAGTGCACACTATACCTCAGGTGCTGCGGTTATTCAGCAGTGGCCAGCTGGCTTGCATTGGTTGGCAAAACCTTTTATTTATAGGGAAGGAGGGAGAGGTAACTGACTACAGATCTCCAGTCTTAGGGATTGTAATGGAATGGAAGGAATGGAAGAGCTTTCTTAATCTCATGCTGCAAGACTTGAACATGTTCCAGTTTAGCATTAGTACTTGTTTAGGATGCCATGAGTTTAGCTCTACTACTTGGTCAATGTTCCCCTTTTAACCTTTTTTCTTCTTTTTATATTGGTGAGTAGTATTAGCAGCTATTTTGCCTCTTACACAGTTTGAAACCCCTTACTGGGTACTTGCATTGTGATCGAGAGAGAGTAAACCTCCTAACCTTTTTTCTTCTTTTTATATTGGTGAGTAGTATTAGCAGCTATTTTGCCTCTTACACAGTTTGAAACCCCTTACTGGGTACTTGCATGGTGATCGAGAGAGAGTAAACCTCCTGGAGCTTGAGAGTTTTGCAGATGTGTGATTTTTATATTTTTTTTTAAGATGGCAGGGTTCAGAAATCTAGCTGGAGTTCATGAACCTATCCTTCCTGTAACTGAAACCCATGTTTTAGTCAGGGTTGATTCAATTTTTAAAATAAATGTTTTCCTAGTTACAGGGAAAGCCAGTGCTATGTATACAGGGTAGAATAACACCCTTCCAAAATCCATGTGTCATGGGTGGGTGGCCTATATACAGGATATGCTTGCACACAAAAATTAGCTTAGAGTAAGAGATTTTTCCTCTCTCTCCATCTGTTCTCTCCCGCCTACTCCCCTGCCATAGTTTCTGTCATCTTTCTGCTTTCTCTCTGAGCTATTTGCATATCAATTGCTATATTTTTGAAAATATTTTTGTAGTAATTATTTTCAGTTTCTCTAAATGGAAATTGAGCTTAGTACTATCAAATTTCACCAACACAAGAGTTTTTGCCCAGTTTCAGCTTAAGTAGAGTTTACTTTTCCTGTGGGTCTGAATTTGAATTACTGACATAAACACAGTACTGCTTGGGCATATCATCTCTCCAGCCTGAGTTAGCAACTGCACCTACTGTCTTGAAGCATCTGGAACACCAAACTTCTCTGCAGAGACCAAAAGTGTGGAGAGTAGGAACATGCCATACTAATGTACATGACTTAACCCTTGCAGGAGGGGAAAGACAGAAGCCTCTGTGTTACAAGTGTTCTCCAGTTTTTGTGCCTGAGTCCTGTAACCCTTTTGCCCAGTGGAGTATCACTGGTGTCCCATTCCTGCCCAGGAAAAGCACCCTGAGGGCAGCAGGATTTTTCCCTTCCTGGACTGTGGTCATACACATTGTATGAAATTCCCATTCACACTGGGAAACATTCCTCATATGGATCAAGGACAGCACAATCTTAGGTATGCAGTCGTCTGCCAAGAATAGACACATCGATTTTATTTTTTATAAAAGCATGGAATTACCCTTTTTGAAAGGGAGATAAATAATTGAAAGCATGTTAGGATATCACACAGGAAAATGTAAATAACTGTACATAACAGCATCTGTTCCTGATCAGCTTCCATTCTTTGATCTTTAGAGAAATGGTTATTAATTAACAGGGTCAACACTAAGCTATTTCTTGGTAAAAATGCTCTTCTGAATAACCCAAATAATAGTTCCTTGTAGTTATGCTATGCTAAGCTTCTCCAGGAAGATTCTTCAGAAAAATGGGATAACAAAATTACCTTAATATAAACATTTTTTAAGTTAGGCCATGCCAGTAGTAGATAGAGGAGCCAATTTATTGACAATTATCCTTTGAAATCCTAAATTAAATTGGTTCAAATCATACTGAGATTGCTGTTATTGCAATTGAGATGGCAATTCCTGCTTGTGATGTGGGTATCTATCTGCTGTGCTATGTTCCATCTGCCACATAAAAGCCACCTTAGAGGCTCCAAGATTGCTCAGACACTCCTGTTAAGCTGCATTTCAGTCTTGCATGACTGGCTGGAATGAAGAAATTTTATTGAACTCACTGGATGAACTGGAGAGTTCTACTGATCCCCACAATACTGGACCCCGCAATGGAGAGGGGTATCAGACCCTGATGCTGGTCTTGAACCCAGAACAGGTAAATCCTAAAGCCCAGTGCCAAATCACATGGCAAGAGTAAAACTCAGAGGCTGAGTCTCACTAGTCTCTGGCGTGCAGATTCTGATTCCACTTCTTTGGAATTTAGCAGCAAACTGCAGCAAGTTCCACCTGTAATTTAATTGTGGGTCCTAAAATGTACAGGCAACGTCTTTCTTGTTGACATGCTGTAATCACACATTATTTTTTTTTCAATGAAGGCTATAGCAACATCTGTGGAGGGTGTCTACTTAAGGAATGGGAAATTACCTTGATTTCTCTTACTTTTCACATAGCAATAGGCATTAGAAGTTCAAGGTCTGAAGTGATGTCTCTTACTGTCACAAGATGTGCAGAAGACTGGTCAATGTGACTGCATGTGTTTGAGATAGGCCCAGTGTGGTCCCAAGTAATTGGGATTAGAATTGTCATTTCACAGTTCTCTAGGATTCATATTCAGAAAATCATGGACATGCCTTCTTCTCTAAATGCTAATGTGGTTTGACACCCAAATAGCTCATCCTCTCAAAAAGGATGTGTAGTCAAATACACAAACACTTCCTCCTTGCTCAGTCTAACAGATGCTTGGTATAATATAAGCCAATATGTCCCCCTGTTCATGAAAATGTGTGTAACAAGTTGGGCTATTTGTTATTGCCTTCTTGGCTGCTTTGACAGAAATAGAGTGAAGAAAATTTGCTTCACATACGAAGTTTGCAGCCAGTGACATGATGGCTGAGTAAATGGGGAGAGAAGAGTCAAAGCAACATACACAGCAGCTGCAAACAGTTTGAAAATATGGGCATCTATGGTCTAGGCTTCCCTTACAGCAACTGGAAAGAACCAAGTCGCTGTGTTCATGTGTCATTACTTGCACAACTGTAGCATCAGATGTAAGAGCTCTAGCTCACTTTTGAGTCCTTTGCAGATAACATCAAATTACTGACCTTAAAAAGAGTTGAATTGTGTCCTTTTCCTAAGATGTTACTTTTCTCCTCATCCTTCTCCCTGTCTTTTGTGCAGCTCTTTTAAGAGCTCAGAAACGGAGTAGCAAAACGTTACCAGCTCAGAGTGCCTGTAGAACCCTGCCTGCACTGATGTTCAGTGGGAATGGAGAGGAAACTTCTAAGAAATAAACCCAAGTCTTTCTGTGAAGTGTGTTCCCTCTGTGCTGGGATGGAGCAGATGGATTCCTTTCTCTTTGGTGGGAACAGTCCAGAGTTTATAACAACTGACCCTGCAGGGATGCAAAATAACTTGTATCTTCTTATACCTTGTCCCCTCCATCCATGGCTTATAGACCAAACACTTCTTGGCCATCTACTGGGACTCTTAACTCTCCATCTCCAAAAGCTTTTATTTCTGCCTAGAGAAGAGGAGGGTAATTGGTAAAAAAATGTGGGGTTGTATTTGGAAGAGTGATGCTTGTAGTTCTTTCTGCTGGCTACAGTTTTGCACACTACTACTGACTAGCCCCTAGCAACAACTAACAACAGAAACTTCTCTCTCCCCTCTTCAGTCTGAATGCTAAGTACTGAAACCAGATGCTAATTGTACGGTTCCAGAGAAGAAGAAAAAGAGTATGCTCGGGTGACTCAGGACATGATCCCACTGCTGTACAAGGAAAAATGGTATTTAGATATGTGGAGATTTGTCTGTGGTTAACTACGGCTTGTTGGGGGCAGGGGAAGTGTATGCATCTATATGCATAAACACTCAAGAACCACCCTGACCTATTTTAAGTCTTGGAGATGAAACTGGTGATTATCTACTAAGTTGTTAGCAAAAGACTATCCAATGCCATGGTGGGACAAGCTGAACTCAGTGACAAATAAAGAATGGGATAATAAACAGAATTTTATGTGTTTCCTTTGAAGCATAAAACTTGCTACAAATTACATATAATTAAACAAAGGCATAAAAACTTATTGAAAAACAGAGGGTGGCAACACTTAGACAAAAATGTAAATGTAGCTCTGGTGCATATATTTTTACCTGAGGGAAATCAATGCCTATGAAAACACTCATGGCAAGAATTTATTACTCTAGAATTATATTTTTAATTGTGTTTTTGAACATCCAGCCAAGTGAGAGGAATGTAGTGCTCTTGATTGCAGTCACCATTCTTTTAGTGCTTGACGTCTCTGACAAGGGAATCAGGACACCATTTTGCACCTCAAGTTGGAGACTGAAGTTTATAATTAGGCACCTAACAGTTAGCATCATTATCATAGCTAATAAGCACATGGACAGAAAACTTAATAAAGGTTAATTGAAGTCGCTTATTTAGGTGACATACCAGTACCAAAGCTTTACGATGCTGTTTATAACATTTCTGTGCCTTCAGTTACTTTAGTTGGAGGGACCATAAAACTTCACTTGTTACATGGCATCACATACTACACCTGTTTGTTTTATTTTGTCACTGTAAAGATCCACATGCTGGAGTCAAGTTATTAAGTAAGGAAGAGTTTTCTGGCATTCTGCTGTGACTTACGTTCATAATGGAAGTGCAGCAAACATTGGTTACAAGCATTTAGCTTCACCAAGCTCTCTTTGAAGTATGTCCTTGAATGTTTGAATGACAAAAGCCATCATGGAAGGGTATGTCTCTTCCTTGGTATGGTCCTTTCTTGTCTCTGATCTAAATTCTGTCTTAGGCCATCTTCACCTTTTGGACAGGCACACTTCTTTCTCAGTAATTCTCTAAGCTGTTAATAAGATTGATTATGCAGACTGTAAGTGGTTAGCAAGAAGGAAAGCTATTTTCACAGCCACCAAAAATGAAAATTATGGCTCTTGGCACCCTTTTACAACCTAAGCCTTCTGGTTAGGAGATCTCTCATTTGTTGCAATGAACCTGCAGGTTCATTGCTAGATGTTACATTACTCTCCAGTTCCAACCTCCAGGCTGCAAAATCCTCAAATAAACCTTCCAGACCAGACAGAACTCTGCTTTGAGGATGAAGCCAGAAGTGAAAGATTAGCAGCAGCAGTACATTGGAGGCAGCTCTCCAGAACTCTGCAGCAGTGGGAAGCAGCCTGTGGTGGCCAGGACCAGAAGAACAGTAACAAGCAGCTACTTGCCAGTGGTCACCAAAGAGCTTCTGATGACAGGAAGTCCACAGCTTGTTGGTCTGTAGCTCTGCACCCCATGTTGTAACAGTCTGTGGATGGATCGGAGGAATAACTTCCATGTTGGGCATTAAGAGATGCATTTATTTTCCTATAATGCACTATTGTGCTGGGGCTAGGCAAAAGGTGTAATATGTACATTTATAATTCTCAGGCAGCTGTGCCCTGAGTATTTGTATACAATGTCTCTGACAGGCCCAAAGATCTCTAGTTTCCTTACCTGTGTTCATTTGGGGAAATGCTAGTGTGTCTGGCAAATGAGGGATCTGATGCATGAAGAAACCAGGATAACTTGCCTCCAACATTGTAGCAAATGCATGGCAATTGCACGCTCAGAGTCAACAATGACATCCCATTGTGCTAAAGGCAGACAAGGGTCTCTGCTGGTAGGGTCGTCTGCTATTTCAGTAACAGTAACTGCATTGTCCTGTACTTTTGAAGCTCCAGATGCTGTTGTCAGGGTGATACCTGTGTGACCTTTTGGTAAAAAAGGAAAATAGTAATTTAAAAAACAGTAGTCTTCAATATGATAACTAGAAGCTTGGAAATGTAAACCCTAAATGTCCTCAAACCAAAACAAAGAAGAAGCAAAACAATGTTTGGTTTTTTAGACCTGGATTTTTTAATCCAGCTTTTGGTGGATGCCCAGTAATGGGCTCAGTTTTTTGGCTTTCCCTGCATGTGTCTTCTCACTGGTGAGCACTGTCCTATTTTATTTCCCTTACCAGTGATGCTGGAGCAAGAGGGCTTGCCAAAGGAAAGCTTGTGTTTACACTGGCTGCACCATGGCCCCTTTTTGTGGTTCTTTCCCTCCTTCTTGCCAAATACTTAAATTTCCACTGCCAGAAATAAGGAGATGGGGTGAACAAAAGGTTTTGGGGTGAGTGAAAAGAAAAGATGGATGTGTGAAGACAAGGGGAGCTGAACTGGGAAATGTGGAGGGGAAATAGAGAGGAAGAGGAAGCTGAGACATCAGGAAGGAGTGTAGGACTCAAATACTTCGTGTTGTTGAGCCTCCAGCACTTCCAAGACAGAGGTCTTTCTAAGTTCTAAACAACATTATTTTTGTCTGGTTACTATAAACTCATAAACAGGAAATGTGTTCTAGCAATAAACAAAGGACAGGAAAAGGAAACACTACTAATCAAACAGGAACACAGCCTGGGAACATAAAAAGGAACAAACAAGAGTTACATTTTGCCCCATTCTCACTCAGGACTGAGAATGATAACAAGTATGACAAAGCACAGGAGAAAGAGACAGTTGTGGTGGGACAGAAACGAAGATCAACATTACCAGAGACATTTTAGGGCCTTGTTTATTGCTAGGGAAGAAGATGGAAGCTCTTGGTCTTGTGCAATCTCTAGCTGCTGTTCTACCTCTTACATCAGATTTTTACAAGCTCGTCTGTGTGCAAAACTGGAACTATCCCCCTTTAGATCTCTCTCTTGCTTTTTTGCACACGTTTGCACCAAAACAGGTACAATACTCAACACTTGCCAAAGCTAGCCTATGCTCATGCTGATGGAAAGCAAAAATATAATTTCTTTTGTTTTTATATACATTTTGTGTGTGTCTATATATATATGTATATATACATGTGTGTGTGTATATATATGTATTTCTTTGTGCAGGAAACCCTATTTTGAGCATTTCTATATTTCAGTTCAGGGCTAGGGAGTATCCTTTACTGTACCCTTTTTCTTTTTTGTATGCTCTGTGTTTTAGCCACAAAATCCTCTTCAGAAAACAGACTTCTTGTAGAGAAACTTTAGTAAAAAATAAATCCTAGTGTTCTTCTAAATCTTGTTCCATGAGGTTCATCTTGAAAACAAAACTACTTCCTTGTAAATATTCTGTTACAAATTTTATTGGATGATGATTCAGTTAATCCCATGGCTTTATGTTGCACATAAAACACAGGTGAATAATGAGAATAATTTGGGTTTACTTTCTACAAACAGAATATTCATAAATAAAGTGCTCAAATGAGAAAATGAGCTTCCAGTGGATAAATGCTAGCAGCATTTGAAATAACTAATTGTTCTTCATTAATGACCCAGATAACGAGGCAGAGTGCACCAACAGCAACTTTGCAGATGGTACAATTCCAGGAGGAGTGTTGATGCACCAGATGGTTTTGGTACCATTCTGGGGGATCTTGACAGGCTGGAGAAATGAGGCAACAAGAAACTTATGAAGTTCAAAACAGGGAAGTGCAAGGTCCTGTCCCTGAGAAGGAATAATCCCATGCACCAGTACTTGCTGAATGCTGACCAGCTGGAAAGTAGCCCTGGGGATCTGGCTGTAAGACAGCAATGTGGTGGTACCTGCTGAAAGGACATGAGACAATGGGCACAGACCGAAATACAAGAAGTTCCATTTAAACATAAGAAAAAAACAAAACTGTAAGGGTGATCAAACACTGCCACAGGTTTCCCAGAGAGGCTGTGGAGGATCCATTTGGCAGTATTCAAAAGCTGACTGAACAAAGTCCCGAGCAACCTACTTTAGCTGACCTTGCTTTGAGCAAGAGGGAGATTGGATTTGATCTTGAGCATTGTCAACTGCTCTGTAATTGTGTTAAATGACTGGCAATTCACAGTGAAGAACAAGAAGGGGAATATTCTGCAGAGCACCTCTGACTACCTTATTTCTGAAGGCACCCAAAAAGCAAGGAGGTGATGCTCAACAGTCTTCTGGAGGTGACTGGAGAGCTGACAGTAGCAGGGACAAAGCAGCTGAAGGAGTGTTCTGAGGTTTCTTCCACCAGACAGTACAGATGGTTGAATCAGGAGGCAGTTGGTGAGGAAATTCATGGGTTCTGGGATGAGAGAAAGGAAGTGCAGGTGGAGTCTCAGCATGCTGTTTGGAGAGGAGTTACATGCTGGCACAGTAGCTGGTGGGGATGTGGCTGGCTCCAACTGCCAGCCTTAGTCTTCTTGGTGTTCCTGAGTAAGTACGGGGTTGTGGACAGCCCAGATGGATGCTGAGCTTTAGCTTGAGAATAGTCATGGATCTGGCATGAATGCATTCTCATTCAGCTTTGGTCATCACCTGCTTTTCTCACTTTTCCTCCCAATAGGCTTTAGCTGATCATCCAGTTCCTACCAATCATGGCAAAATGACTTTGATACTCCTCAAGCAGTACAGTAAAGATAGCTTTGGAAACTATTACCCAACATAAGGATGGCAGAAGGACGGGCTGAAGGAAATACATTGCCCTTGTCTGTTTTGGGTCCTTGTGCCAGAAAGTAGAATGACAGAGGTCTGGAGAAAAGGGATTAGACAAGGTTAAACATACACTACTTGCATGAAATTCCCACATTGTAGATTAAAGAAAGGAGTGAGATACTACTCCACTAGAGACCAGGGTACCTGTATCTTCCAGCAGAAGACTGTACCTGTAGCTAAGAGGTCTGTTTCTCTGTCAGGAAGGCACGAGTGTGCTTTCTTTAGTCATGGTCAGCATGGAAGAAATGCTTCATTGCTCTGCCAGAAGCCTGAATCTGAGAGGCTGCGAGCATATTTTCCAAACCTGCATCTTCCCTGCAATGCCCCAGCTTCAGTCAACAGACATGTCTGTAACTGGCATCAGAAGATTACTTCAGGTGTTGACTGGCTTCAGCACATTTAAACTCTCAAATGCAGACCTTGTTCATTACTTTCTCTCACCACTGCACACTGTGCTCACCATCCTGCTTTGCATTCAAAATACAAGAAAAGCTGTGGCAGAGCAGCAGGAGTGGAGAAATAAAAAGTTCAGAGCAGAGGTCTCTTCCTGCATGACAGACAATTTCTTTAGGCAAAAGACCCAGCCAGATTGGGCACATTAAATGTAATTAAGCTGGTTTAGCCTAATTTGTGTATTAAGGAGAAGGACACAATTGTATAATGACCCATTCCCACTAAAATGGCAGCAACAGGACAAATCTCCAGCTTTGCCTACATGAAACCATGCTGAGGTCATGAGCAGAAATATGAAGTGTGGTATGCAGGACAGATCTCTGACTCTGGGCACACAAAATACCACACACAGTTCATCATCACAGCACATGAGGGTACCAGTGTGTATCACCAAATACGGCAGTGGTTTACAATGCTGGTAATTATGATTCTCAGATGTATTAGCCATTTCTGCAGCTTTAATAAAGTGGCGTGTTTTCCCCAGGTCACAGTTTGAACCCATGCCTTATCTGCTAAAACTTCTGATACTTTTTTTTTTTTTTGCACACACCAAGGGCTGAACGTAAGTACGAAGAATTTTGGTAATAATGGTAGAGCATTCACACTGGCCAAGTGCACAGCAAGCAAATCCTTTTTGCAGCTCATTTCTCCTCAGTATTATTAGTGAAACTATTTAAAGTTTAATCAGTCTTTTCAGTTCTTGGCTAGGCTCTTGTTCTGATGTCTAAATGAAAATAAAATGAAAAATCTCTAATGAAAAATTCCCTAAAGGAGTTTTGTGCCACTAAGCTGATACAGGTGCAATGCACCAGCTTGCTAAGGCAAATTACTCTGACTTTGAAAACCTGAGACATTTATTCTTGAGTCCAAATGTTAAAACCTTTAAAAATCAAATGTTAGAAGTAGAAACCTGGGAGTAAAGCAAATCAAAGCCTGCGTGAGTTAGTTTTGGCAAAATTAGTAAAGAAAACAGAACAAAATAAAATACGATCAAGGGAAGGGGAAACCCACAAACATAAAGGCACTCACAGTGTGATTTCTTCAAAGTTGATTTTCACTAAAATCTTTACATCAACTGAAAACTTCATTAAAACATAAAGCTTGAAAGAGTTTAGTGGACAGGGCTCTTGTTTATTCTGTGCGACTGTGATGTCAGTCCAGGTTGAGGCTGTAATGAAAATAGTTACATGATTTCAGTCCAGTTTCTTTGTGAAGGTTAACCCAGCATCACAGCCCTGGTATGTCACATAACACCCACAGGCAAGGACAAGGTTGCTTCCATCTTGAGAGCCTGAAGACTGTACAGAGGGATTATAAATTGACCTACCAATCATTTGTGGGATAGTGGCTTAGTAAACATAGGTTAAAGTCTTTTGATGCTTATTAGTGATAGTTTGGAAAAGATGAAATACCATGTGTCTGTCGTGAGCATGAAAAAATTCTCCAACCGTGAACAGGTTCAGCGTTTGCACAAATACCTGGGGGCACCTGGCTTCTAGGTTACTCTTCAGCGCTGTGAATGCTCATGTCACATGGGATGCAGACCACTTAAAAAGTAAAGCAAACGGCATCTTTTTAGGAAACGTGCTGTGACCACAGAATGCAGAAAAGGAAAGAGGGGAATTGAGCTGAGAGATAGGAAACTGGCCCACCTCCTCTCTCAGCTTGACAAGATTCTCAGGAGACCCCACAATGAGCATGAACCAGCCACCAGGATCCAAACTTCTCAAGAATTTCCTCACTTGAACCTATTCCTAAAGAAGAAAAGAAAGTCTTGGGTTTTACTTGAAAAATAGGAGTATATTTTCTTTCGTAACAGAAGAGTTGTGATATGCTGCCTCTGTCTGTTGCTGCCTGGGAAAACAAGTGTAGGCAAATTCTCTGTTTATGCTGGCTGTTCCAATTTCATCTGGTCTAAGGGAATTGCAATGGACCTTTATTGAGGCTAGGCCACTATGCACTTAGATAACTATCACACATATGCACAGAAAAGGCTACATTTACTCATTACAATGTATGTACCACAGCCGTAGCAAAGTACAGTCCTCTGCTAAGGAGGTCTTTATTTCAATGTTGCAGGAAGGAAACCTGTCTCTTGCGAAGCAAGCATTCGAGATTTGTAACTCAGGCTGTCAAACAGGATGGGAGGGGTGCTCTGTGCTCCCCCAGCTCTCCCTGTCTGCGTTTCCTCTCATGTGCCTCATTAATGACTAACAGCACAGAGGGTATTCACTGCTCCCTATTAGTATTAATAGGTATCAAACCTTGTCAGACACTGTCTGAGGACTTAAAGGAATCTTCTGGAAGTTGAAACGTTGATTGCAAAGCCAGGAGAAGGTGCTGAGGGGCAGGACAAAGGTCTGGGCCAGGTGAGGACCTAACTCTTGAGCTGGCTGGATGCATTTATATCTCAATATTCATCACCAAGTGCCTTTTCCTCAGCACAGGTACCAAAATCAAGTGAGGCCCCTTTTCATGAGAAGAGGGTACTGTCTTTCTTTTTCCCTTTAAGAGAAGGGTACTGGTTGTTCTACACAGCCTGAATGTCCCTTTTTTTTGAGGGGCAGAATCTCCTGTCTTCCAGAGGTTGCACTAGTTAGATGAATCAGGAGGAAACACCTGAGCCCGGAACACTCTGTGCCAGACCCTGGTGACAGCAGGAACAGAAAATGCCTGGAGAAGCAGACCTGCAGGCAACGTACATCTGCTAATAGCTTGTTTAAGAAGGGCTTAAACATGTAACAGCATGGATTTATCAGCATCTCAGTAGTTATGACATGCTGAGAGGCAGTAATTTAGGCAGGCAGAGAACAACAGTTCCTCCCTGGGCAGGTGCATCGGAAAAGCTGCTTGGGGATTCAAGGGCTGAATTCAAGTGGCTGAAGTGACATGTGGGGGCCTCAGCTCCTTCAGGACCGACCCTCTCATGGTTTGCTAAATATAGAGTAGGGAACTGAAATTTTACCACATAAGTGAAAGAGAAATTGTGCTGTTAGTGGGGAAAAAAACCCAAAACAACACCAAAAGAGTTACAAGATTTTTGTCTTTCTGCAAGGCAGACTGTCACAGGCCCGAACAGCAGTCTCGCAGCACAACTGTTAGGGGCAGCTTTATTCAGCTCTGACACTGTGCTTGCCTTTGCATGAGCTCCCCAAGTGCTTACACAGTAGCATGAAGCACATTCAGACTTCAGCTGACCAGTCAAATACCCAATTCTAGCTGTATTTTCCTGCTCCGGCTTTCCATCACTGTAGCAGTCTTTGGTTCTGGTCCGTAAAAGCTAGCACCAGAAGCAAACATCATTAAGTTGCTTGTTCTGAATTTGTTGTGGGTTTTTTTTTTCCTTCAGCCAACACCAGCCCCCCTGCAAAGTGGCAAGCCAGAAAGAGTTCTGTTAAATGCTTGTCTAAACCTGCTTTGACCTAAATATGTTACCAGTAAAATCTGTTGGCTGAGTATTTTTGCATGATGTATGAGTGGCACAGATGTGCCTGGGGCTGGAACTGGGCTGGACACTCTTGCATTTCCAGGTGAGTGCTGAGTGCCTGGGCCATGGTTCACTCCAGAGTACTAAGCCAGCACTGGACTGAAGTAGTCAGGAGCCCACACAGAGCTACAATGCTTGATTGCTGGGTCAAATTGATTCAGCAACTCCAGGGACACATGGTACAGGCCCTACTAGCAAATGCAGTATACCACAAATCCTGAGCTCTTCCATAATTCAACAGCTTTGTAAGTTGTACAGACATTTCTCACATTTTATTTATAACAGAATTTTTCATTATATTGTAGAAAGACTTAGGTTGGATCTTAAAAGGCCATCTAGTTCAATTTTGAATCATGAGTAAAAGGATTGACATTTGACAGCCAAATGCCATAAACCATATGCTCACTAATCCCACAAATCACCTTCTCCAGAGAAAAGCAGCAAACATATGTGCAGCTCTAAATCGAAAGGAAAATAGATGTAATTTTCAAATAATGTTTTTATTATTTCTAAACAAGGAATAATAGCAGAATGTCACTTGTATCATGACCAGCACAGGGTGCAAGTGGAAAGGAGGCAGGGCTGGGCACAGCGTATCTCTACCTCACAAATTCTGAGTCTCAGAGTGGATACAAGTCTCTCTTTCCTCAGAAATACTAATTATTTTGTTGTTTATGTAATATCTTTATTTTTCATATCATTTAATGTCTAATAGCTGATATGCATTTGCTATTACACCTTTGTTGGAAATATAACAGCTGCTGTTTAGGATGTTCTCTATGTTCCTAACCTTATTTTTATGCTTTCTTTCTTTGAACTAATTGATTATTCCTGACTAGTTCTGTTTCCCAGAATCCCATCTGAACATCATTATACTATGGATATATTCAATCACCTTTTTATCACCTCAGAAAGAGGGGCTAATAACATATTACTTTCTCGAGTTTACTCTTATTCAAAGAAAAATAATATATTACCTTAGTCACCAACTTCCTTTTATTCTGGTTATTGGTGATACCATCTGATATTCATTAAGTAAGCTTTTTATTCTGTGTATATCTATGTATAAATACAATTGTCTGAAGAATAAATGTAAACTTTTAAAAAATATTAAAACAACATCCTTTACATGTGACAGCAAGTGAAAACCTTGTACAATTAAAGTATCAGTATTGATTTGCTTTAGCTCCCAGATGTGCATGTTCCACTTCTCCCATAACTCTCTGAAGACCTCAGTTTGGCTCAGCATAGCAAGTCTATTAAAAAACTCCCCTGTGACATCTATGTTACAGCAGAACTGCTTGGCTGCTAGAAGCATTCTGGAGTTCAAATGTTTTCCTGTTTGCGTACTAAAAAATGTTGGCTGCCAGGCCGTGACATCACCTTGTCTCAAATCCTATCTTTATCTCTGCTTTCCCATGCTTACAGCAGTTCAAGCTCCTCCAGCAGCTTATGGGTTCAGGGGAGAAATTTTTTACTCTTTCATCCAAAGTCTAACAAGCAAACACTGGTGATGTAGCATGACTGGAGGGCTTTATTTGCTGAAGTGTGCCTCTCAGGGGAATTTTCTTGGCATATCTGAAGAGCTGAGGAGGTTTTTGTAGTATAGAAGCCAAGCTGACCACGATAAGAGTCTGATTCAAGACCTATTGAAGACAGTAAAAGGAATCCTTTCACTCCAACAGGAGTCTAAGGACTCTACTACATCAAATAGTATCAGGAAATATGGGGAATAGTAACACAAAGTTTATGACATATTATGGTCAGGTGGACACAGGACTTTTGGAAGGAGTATCTACTTTATGGACAAGAACAACATAGACCTGGATTGTTGTATATATGAGACTATCTTGACATAAATCTGAAGGTTTATAGAAGTTGCCAGTGGCAATTGCTAGTTGAATAGTAATAGGATTCCTTGCTTCAGTTTGTCTGGTCAAGACAAAGAGTCCACAAATACATGGGGCAAAAGTACTTCCAAACTCCTGTCTTTCGTTGCTGATCTGATGCTTATACACTATATGCACTAGATACAGTAGCATGTTGTGCTTCACAACCACTGTGCTACAACTGCTACCCTGTTAAAACTTGCTGCTCAGTATCTAGCTAGCACATCACAAAACATTCATTCTGCAGGAAACAACCTTCAATGTTTATGATAGTCACTACAAGAATTACAAATCCACAACTATTCCATATGCTTGTAATATGAAATACTCCACAATTTACAAAAATATCAGTTCCACCATTTCCAGGAAACCTGTCCTGCATTTTCCCATTGATTGACATGACTGACTTTCATGACCCAGCTAGCACAGACTGCTTTCTTGTGACAAACAAGCAGGCAAACACAGAAATCTCTCTACTTTCTGTGGCAGAGATTGTAATCATCTATATGTGCAAACTATGAAAATGTAAATTAAATAACCTCCATAGCACTTTGCTAGCTGTCTGTTGGATCTTTTCCTGTGCTAAGCTCCTCTGTTTCTGTAGGATCACAATTTAATGCTAGTTGTGTATCTACTTTAAACAACCACATAAATAACACTTCCACTGGGGAGAAGAAGAGGGGACTGTTGTAGTTGATGGGATTTTGACCAAATCATCAACGGTGAAGAAACAATTGCAATTGGTTATGACAAAACAGGATAAATATGTGGTTTTAGATTTGTGGTCCTAGTCTAAAAAATTCTATATTAAGACCACTTTAAAAGACGACCTATTAAAAGTCTGAGTTTTGCAGTATCTTACTCAAAACAAAATTTAAATGCCTAAATGTCTAAAGATGGCACTCTTGATTTTCATGTATTTGTATCTAAATTCATGAGTACCTATCTGCTACTCTTGAGTATTAACTAAAAATACACCAATATAATGATATTAGGAAAAGACAATTATTTCTCAGATTTTGTTTTATTTTTAAAAATTGAACTTGTATAATATTCTGGGGTTTTTTTGCCACATATGTTAGGTAAAGGATTGTGAGAAATAAAACTTCAAGCACTGCATTTTCTTAGAGCTGAGGGATCAAGCAGCCAGCCAAGAAACACCATAGAGGAATGTGTTCAGGGAATAGTAGTTCAGGTAGATGGTTTGGCATGTTTCCTTCTATTGCACCATTAAATTCCAAAGGACTGGGCTCGCCAGGCCTCTCAGTGCAATCTTCTGCATAAGTTACAGCCTGATGGGGCTCCCAGATTCACTAGATTCAAACAACAGAAACCTGCCAGCAACACTGCACAAAATGTAACTCTTACGAGATGCAGCCTGCAGTGGCTGGGAGGCTGGTATTCATACAATCACAGTATGTCCAGGTAATCCCACCCCATCAGCCTGTTGCTGGCACCATTTTATATGACCTTTCTGGAGTCTCCTATTGTCATGGTTCCTTGTCTCTCTCCTGACTGGCTCACCAATAATGTCATGTTTTGGGCCCAACACAACAACAAAGGAACAGCCCCATGGCTGCTCACTCAACTCCCCCGATACACACTCTGGGATGAGGAGGACAAAGCCCATGGGAGACAAAGGACAAGGAGGGTTCTTCACCAACTAAGGTCCCAGGCAAAACAGACTCAACTTGAAGAAAAAATAATAATTTAATTTCACACTAATCAAACACACACAGGACACAAACAACTCAAAGAGCAGTCATTGCATATGTTACCCCACCCCTCCCTTCTTCCCAGGCCCAAATCACTTTGTTCCTGGTTTCTCTCCCTCCTTCCCCCCAGTGGCACAGGGAATGGGGTTTAGAGTCAGTTCACAGGCTGGTGGTTCCTGCTGCTCCTTCCTCCTCAAGAAGAAGGATTCCTTACAGTCCTGCCCTGCTTCCCCACAAGGTCCCTCCCATGGCAGAGAGTCCTCCACGAACCTCTCCTCCATGAGTCCTTCCCACAAGGTCCAGAGCTGCTCCAGCCTGGGCTTCCCACAGAGTCATGGGCTGCTTCAGGAACAAACTCCCCTGGCTCCACGGTCTTCCAAAGCTGCACAATCAGAGTCCACTGGCAGCAAATCCTCTGTCCACAAAACAAAAGTCCACTGGCCCATTTCACCCCTCCTGGCACCTTAAGGGAATGTTCCACCACGTTCCTCCATGAGTGCATGGAGCAACTTCCACTTGGGCACCTTCTTCCCCTTCTTCCTCACCAACCTCCAGCACTGTTCTCCACCAGCACTGCTCTCATTCTCCAGCACAGCTCTTCTCCCCTTCCTTCTCTGCTCAGGTGTCATATCAGTTCTTTTGTATGTTAACCATTGAGGAGAATCTGTTGTCCCTCTAATGGTTCCTTGGCTGGTTTTGGAGCAGGGGGAGCTTCTCAGCTTCTTACTGGAGCCACTCCTGTGGCCCTCCACTCCCCTGCTACCAAAAAAACCCACCAAACCAAACTAGAACACTATTAATTATTTCCTAGAAAAATGCACATTTCATGGAGTTGCATAGGTTTTGTCACAAAAACACTGACTCTAAGAAGTTTTCATTTTCTTTTAAAGTGCTTTAGAAGTTCTATAGAAATTTGTTACAGTTTTTGATCACTCTCTGCCTTTTACCCCTATTGAATTCTGTGAAACGATTTCATAAAGGAAATAATTCATTAATGGTGATAGCCCTTAGCACAGGCCTAAATGAGAAAAGGAAATCTGAGTTCCCCATTACTGGTGATGGCAGTACATAGGAAATCCTCGCCCAATCCTCCCACCCAGTACTTGGCATGGGATGTGGTTAAAGAGCAAAAGCTCTGAGCCTGGGGAAGCACTGTCTCTAAGGCGATTACGATTTATTAGGGCTATACACAAACAAATCCTCTGCACTAATTAGAGAGACTGGCAGAGAAGGGAGTAAATTGCAGCTGAAAGGAAGACAGCTGATAAAGACAGGCTCCCTGACCAGAAGCCTGCAGGCGCTGCTGTCAGTGCTGCCTGTTTTCAGTCCCACAGTGGACTGCAGGCCAAGTTAAAATCAGTGCTGACCAATAAGTGCCACGCTCTCAATGGGACCCTGACTTCAGCTCTCATCTCTTTACTCAAAGGAATGAACTTGAGCAAGAGAGAAGAACAATAGGAGGATTCTTTACAGCTCTTAAAAACTGTTGTCCAGGGAAGGAAATACAGATTATATGGTTTTGAAGCACATGCAGGTTGTCTCTGTCAAGTGCTGCTACACAGAAGAACCAAGACTTTTCAGAAGACAAAAAAAAAAATAAATCCTTTCTCAGACTCCCTCATTTGACATCTTTGTGTTACTTTGTCATGTTTGGAGTGACAGAATCAGGTTTTTCCTATTTTCAACTGAGCCTCAAAGCTGAGTGATGGAAAACTGTCCTGTTTAATCTTTTCATGGTGTCTTATTTGGCATTTGGCTTTACTGGTTCACTTCTGATTCTATAGCCTCCATCTATAAAACACCCAATGTAGAGCTGTCTTAAACTTTGTCTGCTGTTCTTGTTATTAGAAATGTGATTTCAATGATGAATGTTTATAACACAGCTTGAGGAATTTCATCCTCCCCTGGTAAACTGTGTAGGAGATTGCCTTAATGGACAAAGAAAAATGTCTGCTGGACTGTAGCCAGAAGCTTGGACTTGCTTACAAAGACAAAAAACCCCCATACTTAACCTTCTGGTATTGTGTAGAAAAGACATAGTAAAAAAAATAAAAAAGAAAAAAGAAAAAAATCACCTCTCTTCTCACTACCTAAAATGGAACAGTGAAAGATTAATGTGTTTTTCACTATTTTATAGCAAATCACTTAGTTATGACAAGTTTAGTTCTGCTTCTTGGCCAGATCTTACCAGGCTGCCCTGCTCTGTTTTCTTCTACAAATACCTCTAACTGGGAAAATAAATTACACATGACTGTAGAAAACTGAAGAGAACTTAAAAGGTATGAAAAGAGAAAGCTGTAATAGGCTTTATTCACAAGTGTAAGGATTCTGACTCCAAATAGCAGATTAAAACTGCAGACCAGTTTTAACTTTCTTGAATAGCTTCCTTAAGCAAGATTTGAAACTTAAAATCAGCAAGCTATGATGTTAGTTAGATTCATGATTGTGCAGTTCATTTAATCAGGGCCTGAATAAAAACTTCAGGATGGGAGCTGTCCTGAAGTCTACATAACACAGGGTGTTCTGAGCTTAAGTTAAATTCACTGTAGAACAGCTTCTAACCTACACTGAGGAGAAGCAGAATTGACATGCGTTGTCTGGCTAAACTAATACACGAGCTTTGAGCTATATTGAAGAATGGCTACTAACAGATAGAGAACCTAAAAATAGGTATGCCAAACAGTTGTTGAGCATTTCACTGTTTGATTTAAAACTGTAGACACCTAGCAGTTATAAAGGAGAGTTTCAAACAGGTCCTAAACATCACTGAGGTAGAAGCCAGGGTGCACTGCTGCCTTTCTCAGCCTGAGAACAGTAATTTAGCACTATGAATTACCCTCTGTGATTCCCCTCCTTACTCACTGATCTAGGTTAAACACACATTAACTGTATCCCCATAGAAAATGTTATGTGCCAGGAATGGAAAATTACAGCAGTATAGTGCCATGTAGCTGATGGGGTCATTAAAAATTGATGAGTCCCTTCTGCTGCTGCATCTCAAAAGGATGCCTCTTTTTCCTTGGAGTACCTTAGCTGTGCTGCTGCTTCTGGGGTGGAGAAGGATGGGTGCTCCTTCTGCTGTTGGCATTGCTTGAGGTGCTCTGGAATAAGAGACTGAATGCTCTTTCCTTCCTTAGATCCCTGGAGAATGAGAATCTATCTCCCACATTTCTGGAAATGACTATTCATCCAAAGTGGGATTACAATAGAAACGTGTGCTTGATCCTGGCCCCACCTCTCAGGTTCACAGGCTCCCTGACCCACGGTAGGTTCCCTACTGAGCTGTCAAGACAACAAGAAAGCATGAAAACTGCTGATAGAGAAAGCCAACTAAGCCTGCAGGGGAAGCACACAGCTTGAGATCCTGCCTGGCTTCTCTCAGAGCCAATGTGCTGCTCAGAAATCTGTCAATTACAGTTTGGGTTTTTTGGCCCAGAGGAGAGATTTTCTGTGAGAAATTTCCAGCCATCTCTGTTCTGTCTTGCTACTGCTGCTGCAAATGAGAAAGGCAAAAAGGCCCAGAGAGCCTTGCAGAGGGAAGGTGCAGGATCCTGGGAGATCTGGCATTATGGCAGGTCTGCAGTCCTGCCTGCCGCAGCCCAACCACGAGTCCACATCCAAAATCTCAGATACTCCCTCCAGAACTAAGCATGCTTATTCACTTTAATATGACCACCAAAAAAAGTGCACGTGCCTTGCCAGGGACTTTATTTAAATAAAGCATTTTATGCAACACTGTAGCTCTCTGTTAAAAAATTCTTATTATTATTAGACTCCTAGTCCTGGTAAATATTCTCTGAATTTAAGAGAAAAGTGAATACACTCCTATTTTTTTTCTACAAAGTATATGCTTTTTTCCTTTTCGTCTTCTTCTTCTTCTTTTTTTTTTTTTTTTGTTTTGTTTTGTTTTATTTTTAAACACAAAGTTGCTTAATAACTTGCACTTGTTTCCTTAGCTGACTGAAATGCATTTATAGCTAAGCTGAGCAATGACATCTATCCAAAGGACACAGATCTAACAAAATTAGCAGGTCTAAAACTACTGCCACTCAAGCTGGGCTCATAAAATGAACAGGGACATTGCTCCTCATGACTAATATTGTTAAAGTGTTATTGTGACTTTGCTGGCTCAGTTTAAGCATCACATCAATTATCATGTTGTTTCTTCACATCACAACTGTCCATGTACTACTCTTTTCCATATATTAGGAAGTGAAACATGATGAAAATATGAAGCTTCAGTTTAGTGCTTTTCACCTTCTCATAGTAGTTAGATGTATCTATAACAAGGAAAATTAGCTATAATCTGAGCAGTAACTTGACTTTTTAAATTGAAGTGCCTGTAGTGATGCTGTTTTCCAGATCAGTTTGAGCCAATTTTCATCTTGCTGTACTGTTAAGCACTGATTATGGTCTTACAGTCATCGCAGATAAAGACTCAAAAAGAAAAGATGCAGATAAGAAAAAATGCACTGAGAGACACGTTTGTTTAGAAATACTGGTCAAGCTGCTTTGCTGCACGAGACTGCTGTTCAGTACAACTCCTTGGAAGCCAAGATAAGCAGGGAAGATATCACAGCTTCATGATTGTCTGCTCATCCTCCTGCTTCAGTTGAAAACAGATTGTAGGACATCTTGCCAAAGGTTGTAACTGAAGTCACCCTTTTTAAAACCAAAGACACAATTATGATGACATGGGCTGGCCTCCCACATAATGTAATCCAAGTATCTGTCTCCAGTAATTTCCATGACAAGGATATCTTGGAATAGGCAGAGGCTGGTACACCCTAGGCATGGAAGAGCAAGACTCAGCAGTCTACAGCCTGAAGCAGATGGGGAACTACTGATATCCTACTTGAAGATCTGTTCCCCTTTGAAGGGGCCTTTCTCTCCACAGAGGTTACAGGAAGCCTCCACATATGTACCCTAGTTATACACTTAAATCCAGGAGAAAGTAATCCAGGTCAGCTCTCTTGGCATTTAAAATTTCACAGATTTTCTCCACCTTCCTTTATTTCTTGCTTCTTTGCTTTAATCTCCAGTTTTTACTTGTGATTATTCCACTTTTCTCCTGAACATCTGTCCCGCTGCTTCCATTTCTCTTTGGTATTCTTTTCTGACACAATACCCTGAGCTGAATCTTTCTTAAGCGTCAACTTACAGAGCCACACCGTAAGAATCACCCTCATTTAGACCTACACTAGAAACAAGAATAAACACCCCAGAGACCTCTGCTGCTCTCTTAACTAGTCCTGAAACATCTGTTACTCTCCCCCTGGCAGAGGTAGAGGATACAAGCAGTTAAGTGTTGTCTTTACTTTCTCCATTCTTTCTTGTACCCTTTCTACCACAACAGTACACAAATTTGAGTCACCTTTTTCCTTCAGCTCTTGGCCATGTGTTCCTGCTTCTTTTCTCACATGGGGCTCTGCCCTGAGCTAATTCAACCCACCAACCTGGCAGAAAATTAACCAAAAAGTGGTTTTCAGCCAAGTCAGTGAGCTGAGCAAGCTGGTGAACACTGGATTTGGTGCAAGGGATGGTGTAAAAGCACAGGGAAGAACAGGCCACCTGCTCTGGGTGGCAGCAAACTGTCTTCCAAGCAGCTTTGTTTTCCACTGACCATTCTCTCCTCCCTCATTCCATGTTCCTTCTTCCAGACTTCAGATCTTCTCTCCCTCTTCTCTTGGGTAAACCTAGAGAAAACCAAAGCCTAATATGACTATTTGTTTATATCTCAGCCTCCTATGGCCCACATTTTAAAAGCCAGGCTCCTAGACTCACCCAAGGTCCTCCCCGAGCCATCCCTGGGTGCCAGGCGGCCCCAGCCTTCCCCGCCACCGCAGGCAGAGAAGCACAGCGACGCACGAGTACCTCGGCTGGGTTCCATCGGGACTGACCAGGGATCTCAGGACCGTCTATCGCCGGGCAGCAGGAAGGGGAGGCACCGCGGCCGCTGCCACCGCTCCCCCCGGGAATGCCCCCCGGAACACCGGGGAAGGGGCGTGTGTGTGCGCTCTGCCTTCAGTATAATAAACACGCGTGTTCCCCGGGACACCACAGGCCTTTCTGGCCCCCAGCAGCACGGAGCGCAGCCCCAGCCCCGTTCCGACGGCGCCGCACAGCGGGAGCCGCGGGAACCGCCGGGGAAGCGCCCGGGACGCGGGGGCCAGGCGGGGGGGGGGGGGCGGCGCGG
>NW_009954497.1:387897-390681 GCF_000747805.2 Chaetura pelagica
CCTCGTGTGACAAGGAGCCGTGTCGCTCCTCGGCAGCCGTGCCGCCCTGTCAGTGCGAGGAGGGCGAGTCCCTCGCTCGGGCCCAGAGCGTTTCCGAAAGCCTGGTGTGCGTGGGGAGGGACTCGGGCGGCTGGGGGGCTCCGGAGGGCTCCGTGCTCCCGCTGGCCTGCGAGAACGTACGGCCCGGAGGGCACAATATGTGGTGTAGGACTAGACAGTGACCCCAGGGCGGCGGGCTCCTGTCCCCTGCTGTCTCAGAGAGTCACATTATGTGCCTCTCTTATGTGTCACACCCCCTGTGAAAACCAGGCAGTGTGGCTGCACTTCGCACTTCATTGCAGGGCTGTTTTGTAACCCAGCTCCTCGGATAGTTCTGGTCTCCAGGCTGTGCCTGCCCGTGGCTAGAGCGCACCGATTTGCTCCTGTGACAATAATTTGCTCTTGCTACAATTTGCTCTTGCTTTAACACAAGCACCTTTTCCTCCCTGCCTCCCCCGCAGCGGGTGGGCAGCAGCCTTGCCGCCCGTGCTTGCCCCCCAGCCGCCCTGCTCTCCTGCTCCCTGCAGCACCTCTTCTTGGCAGCAGAGTCCAGGGCAAAAAGACAGCGGCAAGTGGCAGGGTGCAGTGTGGTTGTGAGACAAGTGTCATCCCCAGGACAGTGTATGGCCACAGGGAAATCATGTGGGCCACGTGTGCCTCGAACTACCCCTGCGAGAGGTTCTCTGACGCAGACAGAGGGGAAACAAGGCTGGTTATGGTGAGACATTTGATTTATGCATTGCTTTGGAGCCAGCCTGACTTGTGCCCTGTCCTTCTTAGCCTGGTGCTGCTCATCGCTGCACAGCCCTGCCTTGCTCTCCAAACTCTGACTTGTAAGTCCTCAGCAGCAGTTCCAAACATCATAGTCCAAACACAGAATAGCGTGGTGGTTCTTAATACTGGCACGATACTGTTTTTTAAAATAGAAATATATAGGAAGACTTAAATGTTATTGCCCAGCATTAGTTTGCAGCCAAACACAGATGAGCGGAGAGTACCCTGAGGTAAAACAGATTTCCTATTCTGCACATTTACGAACTCCGTTTGCACCCTCACTTGGGAGAACACTGCAGTAAGTTAAAAAATAAGAACATTTTTAGCCTTCTGCATTTTTAAATCAAGATCGGATGCAAAATTGTTAAACCGTTGCCTTGTCTGCATCATTTGCTGCCTCACAAACTGTTGGTGCTTCAGAGTAACTCTTGATATGTATCAGACTTGTTCAGAGTGTAGTGATAGAATGTATCCTTACTTCACAGTCCTTCAGCAGTAGGACTTTCAGTTGTCTGAGGAATGCAGATCTACAGATTCCTTTAAAGCTTTAAAAGCATTTAAAAAAAAAAAAAAAAAGTCATAAGGAATTGTTTTGCATCTGGAAGATAGACCATATTTTGCCATTACAGTACTTCTGGAAATTGTTTTACTGCCTTTGAAATAAATAAGACCAAACTAATCTTTACACCCCCATTCTATTTAAAAAGTGACAGACACAATCCCATTGAAATTAAAACAACTTAATCAAATTGCTTTAACATTATTTTTCATTTTGCCTGCTCTGGGGGAAGCTTTTCCCTTTCTGTCTTTGCCTTTTCTAGGTGTTTTGCTTACATATGTCCCTCTTCTCCTATCCAAGACTATTGAGTAAAACCCAAGGTACCTCCTTTATGAACATGTGTGATCTTGAAAAACTGCTTAGCAACTTGCTAAAGCAGATTATAACAGTATGCAATAGAAGTGTATTGAGTATTTCATGTGCCTGTTGACATGTATTTTTATTTGCATGTGCATTTGAAAATTGAAAAACAGAATAAGAAAACAGAAAAACATTTTTTCAATTGTTGGTACAATTTCTTCTTAAGGCTGGCATCTTAGTTGTTCTCAGAAGAAACTAATTTTTTCAATCTGAATATAAAAGAATATGCCAATGAAAATGCTTCTAGAACAACTACTCTGACCAGAAATCTGCCTGTTTAAAAATAATGGCGTAATTGCCTGAGATGTTTTCCTAGGTGTTCATTAGGTTCAGCTTTTCAAAACTACATATTGAGCAATGTGCAATAGCTTTAAATAGCATCTATAAGAAGTAGCAATAGAAAAACATTTACACTGCTTTCACAGACAGCAGTACTGCTTACACTGGGAGTGTACTGGGAGGGATTTTGTTCCTTCTGCTAATATACAGTAAAACATTTTAGCCAGTCAAAGAGCCCAAAACTCAATCTGGACCACACTGAAGAATTATTTCTCATATAATCTCTTGGTTTAATTACACAAATACAAGATGAGTAAAATAATTCTACGTTAGGGGAAAGAAAAAACACAAAAAAACAAACAAACAAAAAACCAAATACACAAAAACCCCAACAAAACAAACAAGCAAACAAAAACCAAACAAAAAAACCCCCACAAACTAGCAAAAATATGGAAACGTTTAAAAACCCATCATTACCAGTTTCGGCGACCTTAATACCCTCATTTAGGAGAGGGCTAACTTGGTGTTGAAGTTGCTGCAGCCTTTTTTTCCCACAAGGTAGCAGCACTAGAACTAGGAATGAGCAAGAGGCTTGTGAGCCCAGGTCACCAATATTAAGAAAGGCTGCCCAGTTTACTGACTTTCTCTTCTTTCAGAATCTGCAGCTCAGAATCAGCAGTAGAGGTTAAACACCAGTAGAGCTTAAACACCAGGACTGGGTGGAAACAGCAATTAAAATAATAAAAATCTACATTTACATTTTACTTTAACTG
>NW_009954497.1:390755-395561 GCF_000747805.2 Chaetura pelagica
CCTGCTGAAAAAGCACATCAGTGGACTTGAAACACTGCAAACTAAAATGTTGTGAATATAAATATATTTGTACGAGTGAATATGTGTGTGTGCATTGAATACGGCAGAAATTCCATCTTGTTGCCATATACAGCAAAAATCTTGCAACTTATTAGAAGCTTCTGCTTGCCCCTAGGTCTCCTGGTTTCACCACTTTCCCTCATGGTTTTTTTTTTGCTGCATTTATCAATTGTCATTGCCCAACACCAATACTATAATGAAGGAGGAACCCCTTTGTCAGCACACAGTAACTGCTGAGGGGAGTGATCACCCATGCTGTGTTCACTTTGCCCTACCTGAACATTTGTGTAACCCTCATCAAACCCATCCTAGTGTGATTACGTGTGTATAATGATTTGTGTTGACCTAGGTGTGCATTTCTGAGGCAAATCTCCCAACTGTCCCAGCTTGGCAAGCTTTGCTTCACCCCCATGGAGCAGGCTTGGGGCACATGAACTGTGCTTTGGGGAGATCCACCCAAGGCACCTGCAGCTGCAAATGGGTGCACAGCTCCTGAGATCAGACTGGAAGTAGGCAAAAGTTAACCTGGGACACAGCATGGATGGCATGGCCTCAGCACCAGATGTTTCACTTACAGTCACATGCCTGTCTGTTCTCACTGCTGGCTAATGTACACATAGCCTTAGTGGCTTAGATGGAAGGTTAAAATCAAAGGGGCAATATTTGTGAAGGTCACAAGTGCTAGAACAAAACAGGGGCAGAAATGATGGAAGAACACACCACATCACCCAGATGAAGGATATTTTTAATGTGAAATTGCAGACATCCTAGGGTCACGTATTAGGTGATATTTACTGAAGGGACTGATCTGTGGCATTCAGAAAGGGTCACTGCCATTTGCAGGTGGAAACAGTAAAACTCTGTAAAACACTTTAATATGCTCTGAAATTGTACATTAATAGGTAAGCTGGAAAAACCTCAAACAATCCACTTCTCATCAAAAAGAAGAAAATACACTGGGTGATGTGGACTGCATGTGTGTACACAGACACACACACATATAGTTACAAGGAGTTTGACTCTTTTTCAGTTTTTACTTCCTAGGACTTTATACATATATATATGTAAAAGATACACACATACTCTTACGGGTTTTATGACCATTCATATATTTTTTCCTCTTCTGAGTATACAGAGGCACTCCCAGGACTATTTTCTCTTTGTGAAGGAATTAGGCAGCACTGTGGAATTACGTCTAATGTAGCCTTGAGTACTTACTCCTATTGTTGTCAACACAACGTACACGAACTCATTTGGGCTGCCAACTGTCATCTCTTACATCAAGGAAATTGAATCAAGTACCTTGGCCTAAAAAATTAACATAGCTTGCATAAATATATTTGATAATATCCTTGAGTTTCCTTGCGAGATGAAGACAAACACAAAGAAGCAGGAACAGCATGTACGTTTTTTAATTGTTATTTTAATGTATTTATTTTCATTTTAAATGCCGTTGTGTCACTTAGCTGAAACTGTAGTACTGGATCCTATCAACACACTAAATAAATAAATAGATGCTTCTGCGTGTAGCTGACCTAATTAAGCCAAGTTTCCTATCAGGTTTTAGCTTGTAGTTCAATTCCCTCACATATGATAAACTGCAAGCTCTGCTTCAGCTTTTTCTGTCCTTGCAAAATGATTTTCTCCTGCGTGGATTCTCAGTTGTGTAACAAGGGGGAGCAATCTTGGGGGCACTAATTCAGGGCATTCTCATTTAAAAGACCAACTAATTCAAAGAAACTTGTCAGAAGTTAATTTCTCTGTTGAACTTGACTGAGATTGGCCAAAGACTAAAAAATATTGGAGAAGATGCAGAGATACAGTTACACTTGCACAAGCAAAGCAACAGTAACTGCTCTCTGGGAGCTACGCTAAAAGGTGCATCTTTGAAGAAAACAGAAGAGATCAGTGTGCTACGACCCATTGCCTTTTAAATCCAATGTATTAATTTTTCATTAAGGACACTGGACAGTTGTGCAGGGCAAGAGCAGCAGAGAGTATTGACAAGTCTGACAGTGAATGCTTATCCTCCCTGTGGGGTAGAGATATAATTTTGTTTATTTGTATAGTCAAAGATTCAGGAGAATTCAATACCATCTGACAGAACAGAAGGATTTCTGGCAGGTGGTTGCAAGTCTGTTCAAAGGTATTTAAGCTTTCACAATATTTGGTCACTTATTAACAATGTTTGATTATGTGCTTACAAGACAACTGCTGAAGTAATAAGTATGAAATGTTACTAACGCATTAAAAGTTTATGTGCTTGTTACAAGCAGTGGATTAATCTCTGCGGGGAGTGGGGAGGCATTTCAGAAGGAGCAGCCAATTACAGAACAATTACAGCTAAAGAATTTTATGTCAGTTGTAAATTAACCATGCTTTCCCATTCAGAAATGAAAACATCAGTAAATTAAGCTACATCTTGGATGAAAATAGACAAATCCATTATGTACAGTGCAATGGTTCTCTCACCCATTCAACACATTTACTCATTATTACACTAACTTTTCTAATACAACACAAAAATACTGCCCGAGTTCAAAAGTTTTCCATAAAATCAGTTTAACTACCTGGCCTGTTTTTATACAAATAGTGTTGTAAGGTGGCTGGTGCCTTATGCAGGTGTGTCAGTGTTGCAGCTCTGGTGTGCTTAGCTCATCCTGCAACATCTGCCTGGGGCAAGGGGTGGAGGGAGGCAGGACCTTCACAGGATCTTACCCTGCCAGAGCTGCTGACCTCCATGAAACTTGTTGGAACTTCATTATCTTGACCTCTTAATTTTGACAAAATTGGCTAAAATTAAGCTACAGGTTCAGGAGCTAGTAGTGGGTGGAGGAAGTGTCATGATATTGCCTGACAGAAGGACAACATGTGGACAACCTCAGCACATAAGCTTTGTCTTAGGAACTATAAGGCTAAAAATACACACAAAAAATATTTAAAATACATGGAGCTAATAATTTTATAATAGATGGTGTCCTGGACTTGGAACTGCTAAGTTTCTTTTGAACTAGGAAAGAAAATCTGTGTGCAAAAGAACAACACTTTTCTAAAAACAGTTCCTTTCACTTTTTAAGAACATAAGTCAGATTTACATTGTGCCAAAACTAGGTAAATTCATGTTTAGTTCCTCAGCTTGGAAAGCTGTTGTGTCTGGCATGTTTCAACACGCATGCTGCTTTGCCTGGGTAAAATGGTCACAGGTGAAAAGCAAATACTGCATTTGGGACCAGACAGGTGACCTGTTTTCACAATTGCTATGCATCCAGGCAGCTATGGACAGCAGTTCTCCTGGGCCTTCATTTTCCAAAACAGGCCACTTGTCAAAGGCCTAAAGCCTGACACAGCCACTTTGGAAAACTCACTTCAGTTTTCACATTGTTTGTTTCAATTTTGTGCTGTGTTTTCCCTTCTGTTAATTCTCTTTTAAAAATTCCTTTCCTGCTTCAATTTGCTTGTGGAAAGATTTCTGGCAGATGGTATTGGAAAGAGAAAATAAAAATTAAGGTTCTCCAGTAAGTTTTTACTACCATTTCTGAACGTTTGAAATCTCCATCAGCACAGAGATTCACGTGGTTCTGTTCTGCTTTAAAACACTGATTGACTATGTAACTTAAAACAACTACTTATAGTCAAATTTGTTCTTTAAAATAATTTTAATTTAGTAAGGTTTCCATAAAATTGAAGAGAGAAACACATTATTACAAACATATTAATAGACTGCCTTTTTTTTTTTTTTTTCTAGAAAAGCTATAGAATACTGAAACAATATTAATTTTTCCATCTTAACAAACTTCTGCCTTTCTCTCAGGTTGTAGTTTGGTCTCACATATGGCTAATTTCATCCTAAGGTTCTTGGTAGAGAATCAGTTAGCATTTGTAGTTATTTTAAAGGAAGTCTTTGCTTGGAGATAAACTTTACCTATGTGAGGCACTTTTCTGTTTGTTGGGGTTTTTTGTTTTGGTTTGGTTTTGGCTTTTTTTTTGGTTGGTTGGGGTTTTTTGTGGGTTTTTTTCTGGGTTTTTTTTGTTTGTTTTTTGTGTGTGTGTTGGGGTTTTTTTAATGGTACTTTGTTCACTTTCAGCAGGTAATTGCTATGTTTTTTAAGAACTACATAGTGTTCCCTTTTTTTCTGAGTCATATGGCAGAGGAAAATTCCAGCTGTTGAAGAGCAGATTCTTTCATTGCACAGATACAGCAGTTTCCTTAGTGGCTTCCTTGAGCCCTCATACGGAAGAACACGAGTTTTGTGCTTTTAGATTCGGGCAGGATGTTGTGTCTGGGAACCCTCCCGGAGCCTTCAGGAAGACTAAGGGGTTGTCTGGACGATCCTTCTTCCGTTCAAGGCCAGAAATAGGGCGAAGGAGGCAGACCCAGAAAGAAATCCCATCATAAAGGAGAAAGGTCTTGCGAGTCTCCCCGATAAAAGTGATGTCTCAGATGGGCCCGGGGAACCTTCTGCACCCTGCTCAAGTCAAGTCGCTCCATGACTTGGGGCGATCTATAATGGACTTTTGCTGAAATCAGCTTTGGGCCCTTAAATGGCTCAAATCGCAATGAAGCTTTTGAGCTCGGACTGCTCCTTTTCCTGGCAGCCGAGCAGGGCTTCCCCATGACTTCGCAGCCTCAGGCCTCACTAAATGCAGGGAAACACTGTTCGCCTAACGCTTAGAAACAGCAGAAGCGAAGTTGGTGAGAACAAGCAGCCAGCGGCCTGAAGCGGGGCACGTAAGCGGGTACATCTG